>NC_092161.1:30579498-30859498 GCF_045791955.1 Oncorhynchus clarkii lewisi
TTCTTCTGAAACTCGTCAGTCTATTCTTGTTCTGAGAAATGAAGGCTATTTCATGCGAGAAATTGCCAAGAAACTGAAGATCTCGTACAACGCTGTGTACTACTCCCTTCACAGAACAACGCAAACTGGCTCCAACCAGAATAGAAAGAGGAGTGGGAGGCCCTGGTGCACAACTGAGCAAGAGGACAAGTACATTAGAGTGTCTAGTTTGAGAAACAGACGCCTCACAAGTCCTCAACTGGCAGCTTCATTAAATAGTACCCGCAAAACACAACTCTCAACGTCAACAGTGAAGAGGCGACTCTGGGATGCTGGCCTTCTAAGCAGAGTTCCTCTGTCCAGTGTCTGTTCTTTTGCCCATCTTAATAATTTATTTTTATTGGCCAGTCTGAGATATGGCTTTTTCTTTGCAACTTTACCTAGAAGTCCAGTTTTCAGCTGTGCTAACAAAATTGCAAAAGGGTTTTCTAATGATCAATTAGTGCCTTGACACCAAGGAAATTGAAGCTCTCAACCTGCTCCACTTCATACCCGTCAATGAGAATGGGGGCATGCACAAACCTATTTTTCCTGTGGTCCACGATCATCTCCGTTGTCTTGATCACATTGAGGGAGATGTTGCTATCATGGCACCACACAGACAAGTTTCTGACCTCCTCCCTATTGGGGAGGAGGTCAAAATAATTAAAAACTATACACCAAATCTATTCATTTTAAAATTATTAGTTCTCCTTGCCATTATCATTCACCTGATGATAAGACAAGACATATTTTTTTCTTCTTCTTATAATATATTATGGGGGTCCCTGGGTCACCATTTTGCCTGAGAGGGGGTCCCTCTGCAAGAAAAGGCTGAAGACCTCTGCTATACAACAAGAAAATATAAAATTTTCCTCTTTACAACTGTGGCCAAATGACTGATATGCAGAGCTTTGAAAGGGTGTGGGGGGGAATCATGACCTGCCTAAATGACCCCTTTATGACCAGAAAATGAGTTGTTCATCATCAAGCTTTTCCATAACTGCGGTAGCCTACAGTCGCACAGCCCTCTGAATTCCCTTGGGGGAAATGTCTTAATTGGAAATATTCTGTGGTCCAACTTGTTTTTCCTGAACAGCGGAGCCAAGTACACGGGGAGAAAAAGACGGTGAGTTCTAAGACATGGAGCGCTGTCATTTTAGGCCAAACGGAGCCGTCTGGCAAAGGCACCAAACAGGACTTTCCAACCCTGCTGCCAGACACAAGTTACTGTAATAACGGTTGCCAGTTATTTAAAAGGTGAAACGACAAAACTCCTCAGGAGGAATACAACCTTGTCCCTTGATCACAGCACAACTCCTGCTGAGATTGAAACAAGTCCTGCTGAGACTAAGGGTGTCTTAATATGGACACGTATGCACGTCTACATTGTATGTTGATCTGTATTGTTACCTTGAAATAGTAGCCTAAGTGTTATTAAATGATTTCATTATGATTTATTGGAAGATAATGATAACGCCTACAGTCCCTATTTTTCCTGACCTTCTTGGGGAAATTGGCCAGTCGTTCCCCAAAAGAGGGCGCCATTACCGTCCAATCAGGCGCTAAGAAGGTCCTACTTGTACCACCCATCAGCAGAGGGACGCATGGTTGGCTATATCTTGACTGTAATGACAAAATATTTTCACACAAGACTCGTGCAAATAATAAATGCATACTAGTATTTTTTAGGAAAAGACAGAAATATTAGACAATTCAATATCAGACATTAGCATAAGTCATTCGGAGCGCGCAAAGTGAGCGCACAAGCAGTTTATGACCGATAAGTATAGCGTGTTTTCAACAGATTTTATGGTTGATTGTTAAAAAAAAAGTTTAATGAAAGAAACTGCATTAGAGTGTGATATGTCCCTGTTGTGTGTCACAAAAAAAGGCCATTACTATGCAGTTATTGGTGGATACCATATTCCAGAATAGAGAATACGCGCATCAACTGCGAGTCTGGCACGGCATTGTTGTGGGACTGGTGGTTTGCACTGACTGTCAAAAGCAAAACACTATATTGGTGGTGGTGAATTGGTGTGACGAGGGAGCGGGGGCAGCTCACCGTCCTCTCTGAGAACGCAACTCACATTACACCTCCTCTTTCCCGGGTAGGAATGAGACCTATGTTTGCGGAGCTGGGATGACCTCAATATTTTGAACCGTGTTGCTTGTTTTAGTGGTGGCTATGGTCCTCTCTCACTCACTCACACACACATACACACACAAACAAAACACCACACATCATATTTGCCGTTTGTAAAACCAGCGAACAGCGCAGACAGGTTTTTCTCTGCAAAAGGCTGTCTTGCAGACTACACTCGAGAAGAGTTACGGAGTGGAGTCTACGTTTTGGACACCCAACGACTTTGGTGTATAGAAAATACATTCTAAAAAGAGGATCAGTGCAATCAGTCGTGAATCTCGGATATGTCGGGGGTGAAAATATTCAACCTTGTTGTTGGAGTTGTTTTAGTTTTGCAGTCTCTTGGAAATGCGTTTCAAGTGCCTGGAGGGGACCTGACAAACGGTAAGACCTCACACTACCTAATATTTGCACCATGAAGACCTCTCCATATTTGGAGAGACAATGATCAAATAAAACACTATGCATAATGTCCTGTCGAGAAACGTTTACATTGCTTTATTTATTATTGCCAAGTGCGTTGTGGTGTAATATGGTTCAATATGGTGCCATTTTTTTCACTATAGCTCTAATGGTGTAGACGCATTTACTCTATATTTTACTGTCTTTAAGATTGCCAGAAAATGTTTTGTATGGTAAAGACCAACTTATATGATAACCTAGACTATATAGTTTTGATTAATGCTGTGATATTGCGATTTACAAAAAATCTAACCATCAGCATCCATGACCACCAGAAATAATGTCCATGTTTTTTTTATCACGTTGTAAATGGGTTATAAAGATTTGTGTGGTTGATGAGATTCGTGGCGTGCGTCCGTGTGTGTGTGCTGCGCGCGTCCGCGTTTGAAGACTGCTGTTATTGAATGTGTGCAAGCTATTGTTCTCTGCTATTTTTATTTCAGTGATCGATCCAGCTGTTATATAGGCTATGTCAGAGACTTTATTAGTCTTACTATAAAAATGAGCACAGCACAGCCTATGTCCCAACGTGCTGTCATACTTATTTATATAATAGTATATTGTAAGAAGTGTTGAACTTGTTTTTTTTCTTCTCGTTTTTCATGATCACATTTCATGTTTTAAATGTATTAGATGTGATTCATGAAGGGCTCGATGAATATAGCCATCTAGGGTAGGATTTTTGAAAATCAAATAAAAACGTTTTACATTGTGGTATCCTATAAAATCCAACAACCTGCAGTCTTTGGCCCAACTATCATGTTCACAAAATCCTTCAATAAATGATTGTCTCCATGATAGGAAATAGCAATAGGGTTTTGGCAGTGGTGCACCCCTCGAACCATCTGAGTTTAAGTGACTGGAGTGCACTTTAAGACTGGTTCCAGATAAGACCAGGCCCTGGCAGTGGTAGTGCTGTCTGGGGGGGGGGGGGGGGACTGGCCTTTCCTCTTGTGCTTCTCCATTGTTCCTCAAGCAAGGTGGGAGGTCAATGGCATCAGATTTCCATTACACAAAGTAATCAGTGGCGGTCTTTTTATTATTTCTATTACAGCATATTGGATGACTGTCATTCGTATTCCATTCACCCAGTTCAATGTAAAAGCGATAGGTTTAGGCTACTACATGATATTCAAAATTTCCCTATACCCATCATGAGGTTGCTACAACCTAGCCAATGAATGAAAGTTTACAACGTAAGTGCACACAGGTTGAGAGAAAAATTTGAGGTTACAGACAGTGACACATTCAATGCCGCCTTGCACACTCTTGCCATCTAGCTGATATAGGGTGTAATCATTAGTCCAACAGTTGCAAACGATAGTTTCTATTGGACAAATTCAGGTATGTTCATTCCCGTTTTGTTCCATTTGCTTCCGTTTAAGAAACGTTTTTCAACAGAATCTGTGGAATTAATACACCGTTGATCACGTGTAAACACAGTTCACTTTCATAGCAACCACGTTGTATTCCTTCTCGCATCTATGCACTCTCCTCCTCTCACCTTGTCCCTTTGCTTCTGGACTTCAATGCACAACACATCAGGTTAAAAAACCTTTCCAAGCCAAAACATATCATAACCGCCACACATAGCCTACATCGTTGTCACCATATTAGCTAAAGTAACGTCATAGTCAACATAGCTAATAGAACTAATACAATCATGCAGTAACGTTACAGTTTACAGTGAGTAAGCAGTTACACCAGCAGGCCCAGGTGGCAATAAATTAGTAAAACCAAAAGCTTACCATGACTTGGAAGAGTTCCAGTATTGTGTTGGATAGTCATAGCCAGCTAGCTAACATAGCATCCCTCTGTTTGAGCAGGTTGTTTGAGTAGGCTAAACTAGCTAACTGCATTTGCTAGCTAAGTAAGTGATACTGAAATTGAAAAAAAAAAGACAATCTCTTTCGACCTCTATTTCTCTCTTGCTTCTCCTTCATTTTGGAGGAAATTAATTTGTTCAAAACTGCTCTTTCTCTCTCTTTCAGTTAACTACTCACCACATTTGCACTGCAGTGCTAGCAAGCTGTAGCTTATTCTTTCAGTACTAGATTAATTTCCTGACCCTCGGTGGACAACATGTCAGTTCATGCTGCAAGAGCTCTGATAGGTTGGAGGACGTCCTCTTGAAGTTGTTAATTACTGTGTAAGTCTATGGAAGGAGTTGAGAACCACGAGCCTCCTAGGCTTTGTATTGAATTCAATGTACCCAGAGGAGGACAGAAGCTAGCTGTCCTCCAGCTACAACATGGTGCTACCATACAGAGTGCTGTTGAGGCTACTGTAGACCTTCATTGCAAAATAGTGTGTTTTAATCAATTATTTGGTGACGTGAGTATATTTGTTTTATCTAAAAAAGGATAACCTTTTGAATGTTTTAAACATTTTTTTTCTCATGAAATTCACTGAGGAGGATGGTCCTCCACTTCCTCCTCTGAGGAGCCTCCACTGCAAGTCATTGAATTACCTACTCCTTGAAATTTGTTGTCTAAAAAAAGATATATATATTGCTCAAAACATTTGATCCTTTAGTGTGTGGTCTCAAACCCAAACCCTAGGCAACACAGGGGAAAGGGGCTGATTTCAATGATTGACTTGGCATAGAGGAACTATGTCAATACTTTATCCACTTGATTAAAATACAAAATAGCTAGCAAGACGGAGATCACAGAGGTCATTTTTAATGAGTGAACTTCGCAAGTGGCTAGTTTACACCAACTACCTTACCTAAAACCACTGCAAAGGTTTTGCCTGCAAACTTGTTTTGAATCATGACGTTCTGCCTCGTGATTTGTTCGCAGATTTACATTTTTTCTCATTGACGAAGTTCCTCTATCCCAAAAGAGTCGCAGTGTTGCCTAGGGTTGGGGTTTCAAGACTATTTAGTGTGTGTACTTTACTATATTTATACTTGGGATATCATTTAAGAGTAAAAGTTCAAACCTCACTGGAGGACGTCTGTTGTGGAGTGTAGAGAGATAAGATGTGCGGGTATTTAAGCTTTATGGGAGAGTTGCTCTTTCCTCTAAGTTTACCTAGAACAACCTGTACCAGTCTGTCAGTCTCCACTTCCAAAGTTCAACAACCACGCACTTTTAATCAATAACCATCATTTAGAGTATCAAGTATTGGTATTCCTGAAGGAGATGCACACTCTCCAGCATGGGTTCTAGTGGACAAGGTCATACTGTCCACCAGGGCCCTAGTGGGTGAGTCCACCTAGGGAAGACTACAATCTCCATAGGCCTCTAGTGGATGTATAGAAAAGGTGGACTGTAATCAGGGTTTGACTGGTGCAGAGTTCAAAGTGCTACCATGGCTCATTGATAAGATGCAGATGAAATGAGGTCAGGAGATGAAGCAGGAATCCATAGGGGGGTTTATTGCACAGACATATGAGCACATGGGGAAAGGTTGCAGGATAACGTTGTCGTTTACTAGAGAAAGAGGGAGATAAACACATGTTAACACACAAGCACGACTGACAAGTGCAACAGGGATTAAATAACACATGGATCTTACTATACATGGACTGACAGGAAATGAAAAGGATCTTAATATGAACATTTATACATGTTCTTCAATAATGGAAAGTACTCACTTGTCAGTCACACACCACATGGAAAGGAAAACATAAGCTGGCTGCCCCCATGTATTCACCAGTAGGAACAAGGAAGAACGGAGCAAAAAAACTGTTGCTAATTAAATAGTCAATGGTGCTAATGAACAATGGAGACAGGTGAAGGCAGTGGCAAGGGAGGTGCGGGAAAACCAGAGGTGTGTTGAATTTGCTTGAACATTTGCCACTTTGTGGAACGGTTTGTACTAAACGACACGTTTCTCCAAAATGTTACTGTACGTTCCTGAACAGATTCTGAGGTACTTTTGCTCCCATTTGGTGAGTGTGGCGAGGTGTGGCTTGAAACAATGAGTGAAGTATTTAAAGGGTAGTAGCCATGCTGACAGCGTTCCCCAACCCACAACCCAACCCCTCCCCCATTTTCAACTGGTTGTGTAGTACGGCATCGTTTCCGTTCATTTCAACACAGCCCATGAGCCTTTGTAACAGGGAAGACTCCAATCTCCACAGGGCTCTAGTGGTTGAGTGCACACTCTCAAGTTCACTTATTGAGAAGCAAGCAACTGGGGAACCTTATGCCAACACTGGTTCTGTTTACAGACATGCTCCTGTTTCCCAGAGACTATTAATTGCTGCCAGGGAAATTTCATCACATATCGGATAGTGGTTGGAGAAATGTATGGTTCCTGACAGCGACAGTAAACTAAAGCCGCCTCTGTGTGTCTGTGGGCATTTGTGGAGAGCTCTTCTGAATGTGTGTCTTTATTTGAGAGAGAAAAACTACTATTAGTATGTGATTGTTTGAAATGTACGTGCACACACACAGCTTTGTTTTCGTGAAATTTCAGTGTGAAAATGTTTGACCCTTAACCTAACCCTAACCCCAAAAACCCTAACCCTGAACCCAACCTTTAACCCTAAACCTAACCCTAACCCTAGCCTTTACCCAAAACCCTAAACCTAACCGTTAAGCTTAAAATAGCATTTGAACAAATTCAGGACCTGAAAAAAGTTATTGTTTTCGTACCTTATCAGGACATTCGGGTGAATTGTTAAGACATTGTGGTCCTGATAATGTAGGAAAACAAGTACTCACACACACACACACACACACACACACACACACACACACACACACACATACACACACACACACACACACACACACACACGCACACACACGCACACACAAGCACACACAATAGATATTGTGTTGTCTTTACTACGCTATTCACCATGTCAGGTACTTTGTCTTGGTATATGAAGCCAATCAATCTCCTTGGGTCAGCCAATGTTGCATGTGGATCATCTGACATTAGATCCTTGTTAGAATAATCAGGAGCTCACGTTCTATCTAGAGAACTCAGGATCTGGGCCTTTCAGAGATAAGGCGTGGATTAAAGTGTCACCCTGAGGTTATAGAATCAAATAATTAACACGCCATCGATTCCAACCACTACCCGTTTTTCCTCGAATGCAGCAAAGTTTTCTAACCTCAACAGTTACTAGCAAACACATGGAAAGGGATCTATCTGTCAACCTCTAAAAGGCTGGGAGAAATTCACAACTTCAGAGATCTTTCCAGGTGCTTCTCTCTCTGCCTCTGTTCTATATAGGGCGTTATTTTTAGAGTAGCTATCCAGTGAGGTGCATCCCATGTCAGAGCATTGACTGACCATATTTTACATTGTATGGCAGGGGATTTCAACTGGGGATCTGTAGCCCCCTAGGGGTCCGCTGAGTTACTGCAGGGAGTCCGCAAAAAAATATCGCTAGCAACAACAGAATAAACGAATGTTGAATTACATACCTACGGTAGAAAAAAAGATGTCAACTTTATTTTTCAACTACACACCTTGGAGCCAATTACACTCACTGGAATATCTAACATAGGCTTTGAAAAAGCACATGTGAATAGGCTACCAATGCGGCATGTGCCTATGGCTGCTTGTAAGCTTTCTACACTTGGACATACAGTGCCTTGCAAAAGTATTCATCCCCCTTTGACGTTTTTCCTATTTTGTTGCATTACAACCTGTAATTTAAATGGATTATTATTTGGATTTCATGTAATGGACATCCACAAAATAGTCCAAATTGGTGAAGTTAAATGAAAAAAAACGGCAAAGTGTGCGTGCATATGTATTCACTCCCTTTGCTATGAAGCCCCTAAATAAGATCGGGTGCAACCAATTACCTTCATAAGTCACATAATTAGTTAAATAAAGTCCACCTGTGTGCAATCTAAGTGTCACATGATCTTTCACATGATCTCAGTATATATACGCCTGTTCTGAAAGGCCCCAGAGTCTGCAACACCACTAAGCAAGGGGCACCACCAAGCAAGGGGCACCACCAAGCAAGCGGCACCATGAATACCAAGGAGCTCTCCAAACAGGTCAGGGACAACGTTTTGGAGAAGTACCGATCAGGGTTGGGTTATAAAAAAATATCTGAAACTTTGAACATCTCACGGAGCACAATTAAATCCATTATTAAAAAATGGAAAGAATGTGGGACCACAACACACCTGCTAAGAGAGGGCCCCCCACCAAAACTCACAGACCAGGAAAGGAGGGCATTAATCAGAGGCAACAAAGAGACCAAAGATAACCCTGAAGGAGCTACAAAGCTTCACAGTGGAGATTGGAGTATCTGTCCATAGGACCACTTTAAGCTGTACACTCCACAGATCTGGGCATTATGAAAGAGTGGCCAGAAAAAAAGCCATTGCTTAAAGAAAAAAATAAGGAAACGCGTTTGAAGGTACTCAGATGAGACAAAATGTAGCTTTTTGGCCATCAAGGAAAACGCTATGTCTGGCGCAAACCCAACACCTCTCATCACCCCGAGAATAACATCCCCACAGTGAAGCATGGTGGTGGCAGCATCATGCTGTGGGGATGTTTTCATCGACAGGGACTGGGAAACTGGTCAGGATTGAAGGAATGATGGATGGCACTAAGTACAGGGAGATTCTTGAGGGAAACCTGTTTCAGTCTTCCAGAGATTTGAGACTGGGACTAAGGTTCACGATCCAGCAGTGACCCTAAGCATACTGCTAAAGCAACACTCGAGTGGTTTAAGGGGAAACATTTAAATGTCTTGGAATGGCCTAGTCAAAGCCCAGACCTCAATCCAATTCAGAATCTGCATCTTGAAAGTGGTAGGCATGTTGTGTAAATCAAATGATACAAACCCCCCAAAAAATCTATTTTAATTCCAGGTTGTAAGGCAACAAAAATGCCAAGGGGGTGAATACTTTCGCAAGCCACTGTACATTTTTGCTATCACATGGCTAACCATCATTTAACCAGCTAAACAGCTGCTATTAGCGATAATGTGTTTGAAATAACCTTTCTAGCCAGTGCTGCGTTCACGTGCTTGTCGAAACCTGGACACTGCCGACTTGCTAACTGGTGTATAACTTCAACCAGTCGGAGATGTCATGGTTTCCTAGTTCCGACTAGCAATTGAACACGGCATAGGAGGCTATGTTAGAGTTTACAATTTCAATTATAATGTGGGGAGGTCAAAATAATTAAAAACAATCTACCAAATCTATTTATTTTAGAATGTTGATAACTTATCCTTGCCATTATCATTTACCTGATTATTAGACAAGACGTGCATTTATTTATTTTTTGCTAATATATGATGGGGGTCCCTGGGTTGCTAGTTTGCCTGGGACAGGGTCCCTGGGCAAGAACAGGTTGAAGACCCCTGTTTTATGGTGAGTAGAGTCTTTCTCCTTCCCTAGATAGTACATTAATAGTAGACAAGGTGGTAAAAGACAAGAAATACGATAATGAGCATCAGCCGTGCACAGTAGATCACCTGCTGGGTGTTGATGAACGGTGGTGATTCAACATGTAGAATCATTGGAAAATTCATAGAAAATGATGGCCGATGATCTGTGGTCAGGGGCGACAGGACGGCCACCCGCTGCTTTAAACTGTCCGTCGGTGCAGTCTGTTTTGTCTCTATGGCTTTCCAATCTGAAGTTCACTGGTATCTGGGACCTTGTTGTGTACAAATCACTTGGAGACTTACTCACACACTCTGGTTCTGTCATTAGCCAGCATCCACAGCAGCATAGGACAGGGAAAATAAACACATTTTATTGGCTACAGCCACACACGCACAGCAACACACGCACAGCCACACACACACACACACACACACACACACACACACACACACACACACACACACACACACACACACACACACACACACACACACAGCCACACACACACACACACACACACACACACAGCCACACACACACACACACACACACGCACACACTTCCTCTCATAGTTATCAGTGAGAGGAGCTGTGGCTTACATCTGGACGGCATTAGATGACCCCATGGGCTTAACACATTTCTTTGAAACATTCCCACTCATCCTCATAGCCATGTGATGTGATGCCTGTGGGGATGCCAGTGGCACGCTCACGCTGATCAAAACAGAACGCGGAGGTATGATTTTGGGGTTAATTCTCACTCTGGTTCCCTCTCAGAGAGAGATAGTGTAGGCCACTTCAGTGTGTGCTGCTCGCTAACTATGTGGTCTGATTTAAATGCCTGCGTTGAGGACTGTCAATGTGCTAAGATTGGGGTTGTTTGTGGAATGCCATGTGGAAGTGGAGTGCTCTGTTGTATGGGATTCAGGGACAGTGTTGTTCAGTGCTGCGTTGTGCTATGCAGAGTTGAATGGGTTCTCAGTTAGCGAGTGACTTAACCATGACAGGCAGTTATCCACGACACTAGTTCTGGGACCCCTGCTTCTCATCCATCATAGTGCCACAGGCTGCCTCCGTTCTCACACACACACACACACACTGATACACACACTGACACACACTGACACAGACACACACAGATATAAGCCACACTTGTACGCACTCAGACACAGAGTTGATGCAGTGGTTTCTTAGCAGCGCCACACATAACCTTCAAAAAGCTAATACAGTTTTGACCTTCACGGCTAATACAGTCTATCGAACTTTTCTGGCGAGGTGTCTTCGGTGTCTTACTGGCAAAACTGGTCACAAAAGAGCTCTTTCTGTCTGTTCTGAAAGAAAATGATGTTGAGTCAGAAAGAGGAGAAGTGCGGGAAGTTTATAAGCCTTCTCGGAAGGAATTTCTCTCTTTCTCTCTCTCTCTCTCTGTCTCTCACTGCACATTCTCTATCTGGTCATAATGAACCAGGATGAGTGCCAAATGGTATCATATTCCCTATGCAGTGCACTACTTTTAACCAGGGCCAATAGGGCTGTTTGGGCAATTTGTGACTCAAGTCCAGTCGCTTTATTGGCTCTCTGAAGCTTCCATGAATGGACGGACGGACGGGGGTGGGGTGGTTGGAGCCGAGGAATGGCTGGTGTGGGTCATTGTCTTTCTTTGCTCTATATATGGTGTCAAGCCCTTTATGCCACACAGGACCTCGAACGGTGCGGTCCCATACCGCAACAGGGCAACACCAGGCTCTCGCGTTGGTCAAACCTCGGACCCTGTCATCTCGGGTCCACCCCTTCTCTCAGAACCCGTCTGGATGTAGGGGGGTAGGGGACATGGGGTAGAGCACATGGGGTAGATATTTAAGGGTAGAGCCAGAGAGAGAGAGAGGGGCGAGAGGTGCTCAATAGGTACAGAGACAAAGTAAAGAAGGCAGTGGTTAAGGAAACCCGGTGCAGATAAGCTGCTCTTTATGTACAGCTATTGTCTTCCGTGCCGTTTCCAGTCTCTTTCATGTCCGTCTCTGCCCTTTGTCTCACACAGTCATTTTCTTAGCCTTTTCTTAGAATTACAGTAATCACTCTCAGTGGGGCATGTTTTGTGCTTTAATCTTGTGTTTATTACATAAATGTAAGCACTTAAGACTGGATTGGGTTGATTAGGCCCCCTATAAAATGTTGAGAAAGCAGGAATTGGTGGATTGAAGGATTGGTGTTGGCTATAAGTGACTTTTATTGAATAAACTGGATCTGAATGGGCTTAACTGAGTGCTCTCTCTGTTAATAGAACTGAATGGTTAGAATTCAATTCGCCATGCATGATAAACCTTTTGATAAACAGCCCAACAGGAAAGGCTTATCATAGTCTATGACAACTGATCTCAGACCAGCCACCGAAACGGAGATGAATCCACAGGTAGAGCCTTATCTGTCGCCTGGCTGTCCCAGCAGCTGTACGATGCTTCCCTTGGCTCAGCTGGATAGTCTTAACAAGAAAGATAAATGTGTTTCTGAGATGGAAAGATTTTCACCAGGCTTCATTCGCATGCAGGGCAGATGTGAGTGTGGGATGACAAAGGAGGAGAGGAGATTTGGGGAGAGTGCACTCCCTTACCTCTCCCCCATACTCTGCTTTCTTTCCTGAGCATGCAATGGTACTAGTGTAGAGGGGTGATAGTGTGGAGTGAGTTAGGGATGGTAGTATGTAAGACCACATGGTAATAGGGCATGGGCTATAAAGGGAAGTATGTTGCACCTGTATAGGCAGTACCTGAACACATCAGTCGTCCTGTCGGAGGAAAGACTTCTCCAAAAATGACACTTTTCCCGGAATTTTGGGGATTATTTTGAACCTACATTAATGAAGCGTTAGGAGCAACGTTGGATACATTTCCTTGGTCCTACAGTCATTACATTGTCCGAGTACATAAAGGGGAGTGGGTAGTTCTTCAGACAGTGATACAGCGTTGCTTTGATCTTAGCTAAAGCAACATCTTAAAGCAGCCAGCCAGTCACAGAGAGATTAAGGAGCATGGCTCTGAAACATGATACACTTCAGCAAGTATAACACATATCCCCGAGTTAAACTAAGAGTCAGCTCAGCAGACTACTGGTTCTTACAAGAGCAGAGAGAGCAGCTTGCTGCCTCAGAGGAACTGTCTGCCTGTGTAACGGTATATCAGCCTGTGTTGTGTTGTCTACTTTGTATACTCTGTATTAGTGGTCCCAGGTGGGTAGCATCAGTTAGCACGCCGCCTCAATGAGGTAATGCATACAAAACGTATACTCACTCACGTATACTCATGACTGTTATTTGCTATGGATAAAAGCGTTTGCCTGATGGCATATTATACAGTACCAGTCAAAAGTTTGGACACAAACTCATTCAAGGGTTTTTCTTCAGTTGTACTATTTTCTACATTGTAGAATAATAGTGAAGACATCACAACTATGAAACTATAACACATATGAAATCATGTAGTAACTAAACAAAGTGTTAAACAAGACAAATTAGAGATGCTTCAAAGTAGCCACCCTTTGCCTTGATGACAGCTTTGCACACTCTTGGCATTCTCTCAACCAGAGGTAGTCACCTGGAATGCATTTCAATTAACAGGTGTTAATTGAAATTTCTTGAAGTTCTTGAATTTTTTTTCAAGTGCAGTCGTAAAAACCATCAATCGCTATGATGAAACTGGCTCATGAGGAACGCCATAAGTTCATTAGAGTTAACTGCACCTCAGATTGCAGTCCAAATAAATGCTTCACAGAGTTCAAGTAACAGACACGTCTCAACTTCAAGTGTTCAGAGGAGACTGCGTGAATCAGGCCTTCATGGTCGAATTTCTGCAAAGAAACCACTACTGAAGGACACCAAGAAGAAGAAGAGACTTGCTTGGGCCAAGAAACAAGAGCAATGGACATTAGACCGGTGGAAATCTGTCCTTTGGTCTGATGAGTCCAAATTTGAGATATTTGTTTCCAACCACCGTGTCTTTTTGAAATGCAGAATAGGTTAACGAATCATCTCTGCATGTGTGGTTCCCACTGTGAAGCATGGAGGAGCATGGCTAAAACAGCATGGCTATCACAGCATTCTGTAGCGATACGCCTCCCATCTGGTTTGCGCTTAGTGGGACTCTCATTTGTTTATCAGGACAATGACTCAACACACCTCCAGGCTGTGTAAGTGCTATTTGACCAAGAAGGAGAATGGTGGAGTGCTGCATCAGATCACCTGGCCTCCACAATCACCTGACCTCAATCCAATTGAGATGGTTTGGGATGAGTTGGACCGCAGAGTGAAGGTAAACAGACAACAATTGCGCAGCATATCTGGCAACTCCTTCAAGACTGTTGGAAAAGCATTCCAGATGAAGCTGGTTGAGAGAATTCCAAGAGTGTGCAAAGCTGTCATCAAGGCAAAGAGTGGCTACTGAAGAATTTAAAATCTAAAACATATATAACACTTTTTATGGTTACTACTGTATTCCTTATGTGTTATTACATAGTTTTGATGTCTTCACTATTATTCTACAATGTCGAAAATAGTAAGAATAAAGAAAAACTCTTGAATGAGTAAGTGTGTCCAAACTTTTGACTGGTACTGTCAATTTATCTTTTTATTAATGTTGTGGAACATAGATGGGACGCCGGGTTGTTTGTTTGGGACGGACCCCATGGAGAGGGAAACCGAAAACGTCCTGTTAAGTGTGTGTCTGTGTATTTGTGTGTGTGTGTGTGTGTGTGTATCTGTCTGTTTGTCTGTCTTTTCTCTCTCACTTTGTGTATGTGTGCGTTTCTGTATGTGCATATGTACACCACTCTCTCTCTCTCTCCATCTATTTTGTGTGTGTTGAGTGTTGACAGTTGTACACCACTCTCTCTCTCCATCTCCCTCTCTCGTGCTCCGTTTTGTGTGTGTGTGTGTTGTGTTGACAGTTATATACCGCTCTCTGTCTCTGTATTTCTCTCTTTCTCTCTCTCTCTTAATTCAATTCAGTTCCATTCAAAGGGGCTTTATTGGCATGGGAAACATGTGTTTACATTTCGAAAGCAAGTGACTCTGTCTCTCTCTAACTCTCTCTCTCTTTGTGTGTTTGGTGTATGTGTTGAGTGTTGATAGTCATGGGAGAGTGTGGAGTGTTGAATAACCGCTCTGGGTGTTTCATGAAGGAGGGCCAGGGCCTTCAGGGGCCTTTCAGTGTGCCCAGGCATGCTGAACGGAACACAAAGGGCCAGGGAAGGACCATCTCACCACGGCAGCAGGCTCACCACGTCAGCAGGCTTCATTTCCCCAGCCCAGCGGGAGCAGTGGCTCCCCTTTGTACCAGACCAAGCTGTGTCACTATCTGGGGATAACAACATGCTGCTCTACATGTCTTTGTAGCATGTGTGTGTGTGTGTGTGTGTGCGCGCGTGTAAGAGACAGAGTATTTAGGTGAGTATTTAGGTGTGTGTTTGGTGTTGTCATTCTCTCAAAGTTTTATTTTCCTCTCTCTCTCTTCTCTTCTCCAGCACTTAATAGCCTTTTCTGTAAAGTTCAACAGAAACCTCTCTCCTGATCCACTGCCAACTGTATCCTGATCTGTTATTTGAGTTTTAATATCAAACTCGAAATGATAATCATCAGTTATTTTCATATCTCATTTTTTTTTTTCCCCTTTGCTGTAATATGACATGAAACCTGCCAGGAATAATACTTCAGTGTAAAGGTAGAAAGGTTTCCAACAAAGTTCCAAGGGTATTCCGCTTGCCAGCTTCTCACTTAGAGTTGTTCTACTGTTGATGCTGCTCTGTACTCAGCAATATTAGTGGTAAAGATGTTTTGAACTGTCTGCAAGTCCAAGCAGAACTATGGGATTGCTCCGTTCTGAGAGCAACAACACCAGTCGTTGTTTCTGTGCCTGGAAAGAGGCTGTGTTGCTGGCCAAATGTCTCTCCCTCTCCCAAACAAACTCATCCTTACAACCAGCAAACATGCCATGTGGCAATAACAGTCAATGAATGTGTCTTGGGTTAAAAGAAAATCATTCACACTACCACAAGTACATTTTTGGGGGTCAGAAATGGGGAGGACAGATGCTGAAATCAAAGTCATGTTTTTGTGAACTACCACCTCTGTCAGCAAATGGGTAAATATGGTCTCTCTCTATAACTTTTAAGACATTTTCCTTACGGATAACAAGGACGATTCCCATAGTCAGTTAGCTTTGAGATGATATTTCATTGTCATATGGGTGTTTACTGTATGGGTGTTATTTTGGTCGTCGTCAGATTCTCCATTCACAGAGATGGGCGGGTGCTCCTCTTCATGTCATTTGTGTTAAATTGATTTGATGGAGTACTAGATGCAGCAGAAAATAAATGAGCTCCGATTTAGTGTCTGCCTGCCTCGTGCGTGTGGGAAAGCAAGAGGAAAACGTTTGTTTGGTCATTTGTTTGTGCATACTGTATACTAAATGACTAGATGGATTACGAGCGCAGCTCTGCTTGTAGGGGCTCCAAAGTTAGGCTTGGAGTTTTCCCTAGTCACAGGGCTAGAAAAAAACTCATGTCCCTAAAAGTGTGATAGTTTCACTGGTGATCTACTTAGTGGTTGTTGTTTTGGTGTAGGCCAGCAGATCAGGAGATACTTAGGGACTCTGAGGAGCTGCCTGAAAAGGGAGGATCCTGCTTCAAGGACTCTCCCATCAGCCAACAGTGTTTGTTTGAGCGAATGCTCACTGTCCTGATGTTTCCCAGCTGTTGGGACCCTGCCCCTGTCTAAATGGGTCTCAAATGGCACCCTAGTCCCTATACTACTTTGGACCATGGCCCATAGGGAATGGGATGCCATTTGGGACAGGGTCTGTAGGCAGAGAACTGATCCCTCCCTCCCCACAATCCACAGGATGTGTGTTTCTCTTGGACTCTCACTCAAACCAAATATCTAATCTGGGATTCTTACTTAGCCTAATGATCATTAACCTAATGATTAGAAATATTTACACAATGTAGAGGAGTGATCAACCTCTGGCGGACATGACACCATGGCAAAAAAAAGAACAATTAAGCAAAAAAAACTTCCCTGTGAGTCTTCGTTAACACGATGACTGTGATTGTTTACCTGAGTCGCATTCGAAAAAGGAAAATTACCGTTTCTTATTATATAAGTTCAGTTCTTATTATATAAGTTCAGGCTAGAGAGCTGCATTGCACCTGCGTGTCCCGACAGAAAGTATTGGGTCACCGTCAGTATATTTCAAGCACCTCTTTGTCGCACTAATCACACACGCTCATATGATAATTCTGCTGCAAATTCAGTAGCCTTCCTCTCTTCTCTTGGGTGTGCGAGAGAAAATATGCTTCTGCGTAGTGCCAATGAAATAGTCTATAGGCTATATGCATGGGCAGAGAAGCATACACAGTTGTCTTTCCATGTTAATTAACTTCCTAAATATTATAGGCAATAGTTTAGGCTTCGACATCGACTGGAAATAAATATTGATAACACGTTTATTTTTTCTCTGCCTGCAAGATTGTGCAAGATTATTTCGAAACGGTTGTCTTATCTGTTTTGAAGGCAATTTGCATTATCGTTTGCATTAAAAACACCTCTGTTGAAATATTCATAAACTCTAATAGCCTAATCCTTGATGATTTATGTTCAGTATCCTATCTTTCTTCTCTTTTGCTGGGCGTGCGAGATCAAGTGCGCCTGTATGTGTAGTGTCAATTAAATAGCCTGTAGACTAGGCTATATGGGCGGAGAAACACCGTGCAGTTGTCTTTAACTCCCCAAATGTGATAGGCTTTAGTTTAGACTCTGACATTGACTGGACGTGAATATATTTTACTCTGCTTGCAAATCGTCCTGCTCCTAAAAATTATACAAAATGTAGCTCAAGTCAGATAAGTGTCCACTCTCCTCCTATTTCCTGGCCCAACTCCACTCTGTTTCAAACTATGTCTACCCTATTGGCAGATGTAGGCCAATAATATCAATGGCCTAACATAATGGGTAAGAAAAATTCTGGGACCGGGGCTGCAAAGTAAACTACACATCTAAAATAACATTGCGGGACTGCGGTTGGGTTCGGAACCAGTTCCGATGGGTGTCGGACAATAAGTCAGCGGAAACTGTCGGGCGCAGTATGAAAAGAAGCGGGGCGGGACGATTAAATCAGTCCCGTGCAGACCTCTAGTTCAGACATTCCCTCCCTGTCTCAGTCCGTTTTCTTCCGTTTGGTGCCTAATGTACAGTGGGGCAAAAAAGTATTTAGTCAGCCACCAATTGTGCAAGTTCTCCCACCTAAAAAAGATGAGAGAGGCCTGTAATTTTCATCACAGGTACACTTCAACTATGACAGACAAAATGAGGGGAAAAAATCCAGAAAATCACATTGTAGGATTTTTTATGAATTTATTTGCACATTATGGAGGAAAATAAGTATTTGGTCACCTACAAACAAGCAAGATTTCTGGCTCTCACAGACCTGTAACTTCTTCTTTAAGAGGCTCCTCTGTCCTCCACTCGTCACCTGTATTAATGGCACCTGTTTGAACTTGTTATCAGTATAAAAGACACCTGTCCACAACCTCAAACAGTCACACTCCAAACTCCACTATGGCCAAGACCAAAGAGCTGTCAAAGGACACCATAAACACAATTGTAGACCTGCACCAGGCTGGGAAGACTGAATCTGCAATAGGTAAGCAGCTTGGTTTGAAGAAATCAACTGTGGGAGCAATTATTAGGAAATGGAAAACATACAAGACCACTGATAATCTCCCTCGATCTCTGGCTCCACGCAAGATCTCACCCCGTGGGGTCAAAATGATCACAAGAACGGTGAGCAAAAATTCCAGAACCACATGGGGGGACCTAGTGAATGACCTGCAGAGAGCTGGGACCAAAGTAACACAGCCTACCATCAGTAACACACTACGCCACCAGGGACTCAAATCCTGCAGTGCCAGACGTGTCCCCCTGCTTAAGCCAGTACATGTCCAGGCCCATCTGAAGTTTGCTAGAGAGCATTTGGATGATCCAGAAGATGATTGTGAGAATGTCATATGGTCAGATGAAACCAAAATATAACTTTTTGGTAAAAACTCAACTCATCGTGTTTGGAGGACAAAGAATGCTGAGTTACATCCAAAGAACACCATACCTACTGTGAAGCATGGGGGTGGAAACATCATGCTTTGGGGCTGTTTTTCTGCAAAGGGACCAGGACGACTGATCCGTGTAAAGGAAAGAATGAATGAGGCCATATATCGTGAGATTTTGAGTGAAAACCTCCTTCCATCAGCAAGGGCATTGAAGATGAAACGTGGCTGGGTCTTTCAGCATGACAATGATCCCAAATACACTGCCCGGGCAACGAAGGAGTGGCTTCGTAAGAAGCATTTCAATGTCCTGGAGTGGCCTAGCCAGTCTCCAGATCTCAACCCCATAGAACATCTTTGGAGGGAGTTGAAAGTCTGTGTTGCCCAGCAATAGCCCCAAAACATCACTGCTCTAGAGGAGATCTGCATGGAGGAATGGGCCAAAACACCAGCAATAGTGTGTGTAAACCTAGTGAAGACTTACAAAAAACGTTTGACCTCTGTCATTGCCAACAAAGGGTATATAACAATGTATTGAGATAAACTTTTGTTATTGACCAAATACTTATTTTCACCAAGATTTGCAAATAAATTCATAAAAAAATCCTACAATGTGATTTTCTGGATTTTTTCCCCTCATTTTGTCTGTCATAGTTGAAGTGTACCTATGATGAAAATTACAGGCCTCTCTCATCTTTTTAAGTGGAGAACTTGCACAATTGGTGGCTGACTAAATACTTTTTTGCCCCACTGTATACGACCCGGATAAACCATGCATAGGGAGGGCTGATGAAGATGTATGACAAGGATGGGAATCTCAACAACAGGAGTTTCTGGTAAAGGCTGTGTGGTTGCTGCCAAGTGCTCTCAGGCTCACGCCTCTTCTTACTGGCTGCCTGGGAGGCTTCCTGGAGCTCAACTCCGACACGGAGCCTTATTTTTAGGCTTTGTACTGTAAAGGTAGGTGTGTGCATGTGACTGGTAGTGACTGGCAGGAAGCTCTGCCCAGGTAACCGGAGACTTTCTCAGTGAGGCCTGTGTTAATCCTGTGGAATGCCCTGTGGCGTTTCTGAGAGTTAATTGTGTTCTGTGGAGAGATCATTTGTCCCCATTGGCACCCTACTTCCTTCCTTTGACCAGAGCCCATAAAGTGCCAGTTGGGACGTAGATTGGGTGCCATTTGGGACGCAAATTTGTACAGTCTGAGTTGAACAAACAACACCCCTCTTGAGCCATAGGTGTGGTAGAGTTTACACATGACTCAGAGGTCCACACTATTTCAATTGCACAGGAACACTAAATCAAAGTTTGTGGTGGAGTGAAGACATTTCATAATGAATTGGCTGGTGTGAATGAGAAACATTGGTTGTGAAGACATGGGTTGTTTTTCCTCGCAGCTAGCACCTTTATTTGCCTCAGGTTTTTGATGTTTTCAGCAATTGCCTTGGGCATGTGCTGTTGAATATTGGAAGGAGGATGTTCAAAGGCCACTTTTGTGGTTTCCCTTTGCTTACGTTTATTTAACCAGGTGAAACGAGCTGAATAGTATGCCTGGGTCTGTAGAGCTGTTCAAGGTTAGTGTATTTTCTAAGCAAGATACAGTTGAAGTCGGAAGTTCACAATTCCTGACATTTAATCCTAGTAAAAATGTCTTGTTTTTAGGCCAGTTAGGATCACCACTTTATTTGAAGAATGTGAAATGTCAGAATAAGAGTAGAGAGAATGATTTGTTTCATTCATCACATTACCAGTGGGTCAGACGTTTACATACACTCAATTAGTATTTGGTAGTGTTGCCTTTAAATTGTTTAACTTGGGGTCAAACGTTTTGGGTAGCCGTCCACAAGATTCCCACAATAAGTTGGGTCAATTTTGGCTCATTCCTCCTGACAGAGCTGGTGTAACTGAGTCAGGTTTGTAGGCCTCCTTGCTCGCACACGCTTTTTCAGTTCTGCCCACAAATTTTCTATAAGATTGAGGTCAGGGCTTTGTGATGGCCACTCCAATACCTTGACTTTGTTGTCCTTAAGCCATTTTGCCACAACTTTGGAAGTATGCTTGGGGTCATTGTCCATTTGGAAGACCAATTTGCGACCAAGCTTTAACTTTCTGACTGATGTCTTGAGATGTTGCTCCAATATATCCACATAATTTTCCTGCTTCATGATGCCATCTATTTTGTCCCCATGTGCAGTTGCAAACAGCAGTCTGGCTTTTTTATGGTGGTTTTGGAGCAGTGGCTTCTTCCTTGCTGAGCGGCCTTTCAGGTTATGTCGATACTGTGGATATAGATACTTTTGTACTTGTTTCCTCCAGCATCTTCACAAGGTCTTTTGCTGTTGTTCTGGGATTTATTTGCACTTTTTGCACCAAAGTACGTTCATCTCTAGGAGACAGAATGCATTTCCTTTCTGAGCAGTATGATGGATGCGTGGTCCCATGGTGTTTATACTTGCGTACTATTGTTTGTACAGATGAACGTGGTACCTTCAGGCATTTGGAGATTGCTCCAATGATGAACCAGACTTGTGGAGGTCTACAATTTTGTTTCTGATGTCTTGGCTGATTTATGTCAAGCAAAGAGGCACTGAGTTTCAACTTAGTGTATGTAAACTTCTGACCCACTGGAATTGTGATACAGTGAATTATAAGTGAAATAATCTGTCTATAAACAATTGTTGGAAAAATGACTTATGTCATGCACAAAGTAGATGTCCTAACCGGCTTGCCAAACCTATAGTTTGTTAACAAGACATTTGTGGAGTGGTTGGAAAACAGGTTTTAATGACTCCAACTTAAGTGTATGTAAACTTCCGACTTCAACTGTAAATGAAGAGGAGGTCACAGGACTAACCCTGTGTGCTAGGTCTTCATATGCATAGTGCACAACATGGGGAATCGGGTCCCATTAGTGACACACACTATGGGTCAGTTGTAATGTCCCTCTGGTCTGGTGTATATTTCAAGTGGTTTTGATGAGTGGGAAGTTCTCAGGTGGTGGTGAGCCACACTAATCTCATCAACAATACTCCTAATTGACTCTGATTAACTTTTGTCTACCTGGACCCCGGATGACACTAATTGCGATAGAGAGCAAATGAATCCTGGCAGATTAATTACGAATTCATTAGTCATGCCATTACACACCAGTAATTGATGCGCCCTCCTCCAATGAAGGGGCCACGACAGGTTGTAGACGTGACGTCACTCAACCATCAGTGCTGACTGGTCCGTGGGCGGTGAGGGGAAGGGGGCGTGGCTGGTGGGCGGAGATATCGGAGGACAGGCTCACTGTAAAGGCTGGAACGGAATCCATGGAACGGCATCAAACACAAAGATGTGGTCTCCTTGTTTTTGATACCGTTTCCTTCAATCTGTAATCTTTTCCAGCCATTGTTATTAGCCGTCGTCCCTCCCTCATCCACACCAGCCTCTATGATCTATGGGGACAGAGGATGATTCGTCTCTTAAAACATCCAGTTCCTGCTGAGCCTAGGGGGGTGTCTGGATGGAGATATTGATGAAGTGTCAGCCTGACTCTCTCCCTCTTGGGTCCTCTCCCTTCTGATAGCACTGCCGGGCAAAGTAGACGAAGGTGCCAATGCAATGTGCATTATCACGGCTCTGGCGTTGTGAGCTGCTAACCAAACTCCGTCTCGGCGCCTTTTATTCATGCAATAAATAAAGGTTTGTGGGGGATTTAAACCAAGATCTGTCGGTCTATCAATTTATCCTCTGTTTAAATCTTTTTGGCCCTAGCTTTGTAAGGCTGCCAGTAGGCCTATCAGAGGCGCCGGTCAAACATTAAGTGTCCAATCCAAAGAACTGTCTGCTCCTTGATGCATGCTGTACAAGTCTCTTCTATTGACTTTGGCTGAATATATCGACCAACCGATGAGGAGAAACGACATACATTTCTTGTTTGGCATTCTTTTTTGCCTTTCCCAGTAAGGGAAGTGTATGCTTTCTAAGCAAATGAGTGATTCTCTGATAACAACAAAATCCCCACTGTAGATGCTATTTCCCTTTTTCTGGATGAGATGTAAAAAATGTCCGCATGCAGAGAAGTCATTTTCCTGGCAACATTTTCCTCTGTGAGTTGTTTTGGAGATGAGCCCAAACAGAGCCTGGAGAGAAATACAGATGCCGAGGGAACGACTGTTTTATTGTCTGCACATTATTTCTGGAAGTAATTAGGATTCAACAAACTAAATGGATGGATGAACACACAGAGCTTATTAAAAGGTCAGTCTCCCTCACTCGGATGGCATTGACTGACTCTCTCTCTGTGTGTGTGTGTGTGTGTGTGTGTGTGTGTGTGTGTGTGTGTGTGTGTGTGTGTGTGTGTGTGTGTGTGTGTGAGAGAGAGAGAATATTGAGCAGTCACTCTACACGGAGACATCCACAGCTGCCAAATATTGACGATGTTTCTCCTAACAGGTAAACTGATGGCACAGATGAGTTATTAGGGGATAATTCTTGAGAGAGCGATAGAAAGAGATGGATAAAGATGAGGGGGAGAAGACAGATGGTGAATGAAAGAGAGAAGAGAGCGATAGAGAGAGAGAGAGAGAGAGAGAGAGAGAGAGGGAGAAAGTATTTTCCTACTAGCACTGACTGCTGATAACTACTTTGAGGGAAAATGTATGTGTGGTATGTGGTTGTCTCACCCAGCTATCTTAAGATGAATGTTCCAATTTCAGTCGCTCTGGATAAGAGCATCTGCTAACTGACAAAAATGTATGTCATATTTATTTATTAGTATTTTCCTCAATGCACTGCTGCTAACTATACTGAACAAAAATATAGAATGCAACATGCAGCAATTTCAAAGAGTTTAGTGAGTTACAGGAAATCAGTCAGTATCTAGAGTGACCACCATTTGCCTCATGAAGCGTGACACATCTCCTTCGCATGGAGTTGTTCAGGCTGTTGGTTGTGGCCTGTGGAATGTTTTCTCACCCCTCTTCAATGGCTGTGCGAAGTTGCTGGATATTGGCATGAACTGGAACACGCTGTCGTTCACGTTGATCCAGAGCATCCCAAACATGCTGATTGGGTGACAGCTTACCAGAATTGTGCACAGGTCCTTGCGAAATGGGCTATGCATTATCATGCTGAAACATGAGGTGAAGGTGGCGGATGAATGGCACAACAATGGGCCTCAGGATCTTTTCATGGTATCTCTCTGCATTCAAATTGCCATCGATAAAATGCAATTGTGTTTATTGTCCTTAGCTTATGTCTGCCCATATCATAACTCCCCCGCCACCAGTGGGCACTCTGTTCACAACGTTGACATCAGCAAACCGCTCGCACTCACAACGCCATCCACGTGGTCTGCGGTTGTGAGGCCAGTTGGATGTACTGCCAAATTCTCTAAAACAACATTGGAGGTGGCTTATGGTAGAGATATGAACATTACATTCTCTGCCAACAGCGCTGGTGGACATACCTGCAGTCAGCATGCCAATCGCACACTCCCTCAACTTGAGACATCTGTAGCATTGTGTTGTGTGACAAAACTGCACATTTTAGTGTGGCCTTATATTGTTCACAGCACAAGGTGTACCTGTGTAATGATCATGCTGTTTAATCAGCTTCTTGATATTCCACACCTGTCGGGGGAATGGATTATGTTGGTAAAGGAGAAATGCTCACTAACAGGGATGTAAACAAATGTGTGCACAAACTTTGAGGGAAATACGTTTCTTCTCCATATGGAACACTTCTGGGATCTTTTATTTCAGCTCATGAAACATGGGACCAACACTTTACATGTTGCGTTCATATTTTTGTTATTGAAGGTTGTCTCACCCAGCTATCTTAAGAAGAATGCTCTAATTGAAGTCGCTCTGGATAAGAGTGTCTGCTAAATAACTAAAATGTAAATGTACATGAAAATGAGCGAGACAAGGAGAACCAATTGGGAGATAGTGCTGTGATAATGATTCTCTCCCCCAATCGGTTTTCCTGTCTGTCCTCGACTGTGTCCAAAATGGCACCCTACAGTGCATTCGGTAAGTATTCAGACCCCTTTCTCCACATTTTGTTACGTTACAGCCTTATTCTAAAATTGATTCAATTGTGTTTGTTTTATCATCAATCTACACACAATACTCCATAATGACAGAGCAAAAAAAGGTTTTTGGAAATGTTTGCAAATGTATAAAAAAATGTACTGAAATATCACATTTACATAAGTATTCAGACCCTTTACTGAGTACTTTGTTGATGCACCTTTGGCAATGATTACAGCCTCGATTCTTCTTGGGTATGACACTACAAGCTTGGCACACCTGTATTTGAGAAGTTTATCCTATTCTTCCCTTCAGATCCTCTCAAGCTCTGTCAGGTTGAATGGGGAGCGTCGCTGCACAGCTATTTTCAGGTCTCTCCAGAGATGTTCGATCGGGTTCAAGTCCGGGCTTTGGCTGGGCCACTCAAGGACATTCAGAGACTTGTCCCGAAGCCCCTCCTGCATTGTCTTGGCTGTGTTCTTAGGGTTGTTGTCCTGTTAGAAGGTGAACCTTCGCCCCAGTCTGAGGTCTCGAGCGCTCTGGAGCAGGTTTTCATCAAGGATCTCTCTGTACTTTGCTCCGTTCATCTTTCCCTCGATCCTGACTAGTCTCCCAGTCCCTGCCGCTGAAAAACATCCCCACAGCATGATGCTGCCACCACCATGCTTCACTGTAGGGATGGTGCCAGGTTTCCTCCAGACATGACGCTTGGCATTGAGGCCAAAGAGTTCAATCTTGGTTTCATCAGACCAGAAAATCTTTTCTCATGGTCTGATAGTCCTTTAGGGGCCTTTTGGCAAACTCGAAGCGGGCTGTCATGATTTTTACAGAGGAGTGGCGTCCTTCCGGCCACTACCATAAAGGCCTGATAGTTTTCTTCTGGAAGGTTCTCCCGTCTCCACAGAGGAGCTCTGTCAGAGTGACCATCGGGTTCTAGGTCAACTCCCTGACCAAGGCCCTTCTCCCCTGATTGTTCTAGGAAGACTCTTGGTGGGTCCAAACTTCTCCCATTTTAAGAATGATGGTGGCCACTTGGTTCTTGGAAACCTTCAAAGCTGCAGAAATGTTTTGGTACCCTTCGGACAATTCCTTCGACCTCATGGCTTCACTTTTGCTCTGACATGCATTGTCAACTGTGGAACCTTCTATACACAGGTGTGTGCCTTTCCAAATCATGTCCAATCAATTTAATTTACTACTCCAATCAAGTTGTAGAAAAATTTCACGGATGATCAATGGAAACAGGATGCACCTGAGCTCAATTTTTGAGTCTCATAGCAATGGGTCTGAATACAGTTGCAAATATTTCTAAACCTGTTTTGTTTCGTCATTATAGGGTATTGTGTGTAGATTGATGAGGAAAACATTTTATTTAATCCATTTTAGAATAAGGCTGTAATGGATTTTTTTGCTGTTGAAATAGTCAAGGGGTCTGAATACTTTCCGAAGGCGCTGTATATTCCCTATATGGTGCACTACTTTTGACCACTATGTCAGGAATAGGGTGCCATTTGGGATGGGGCCCTCAGTAATATATGACCTTGTGACACCTCTGATTCCATCTGTATGATCATAGACGAGGGGGCCATTGTGTCACTGTCAGAGTTCTGCTTTGCACACACAAAATGAACCATTCTGCAACAGTCACTTGTAATCCTTACATCAGTATTTTCATATAGAGACAAGCGTCGTATTAGTGCACACATGTTTCTCCACGGAAAATGAAAACTCCAATGTCTTATTGGACACATTCAGGTAGTCCCTCATTTTGGCCCAACTGGTTCCATTTAATTTGTAGTGAAAACGATCAAGTTCAACCATGGATATAAATCAACTTCCTTCAGCCCTCACATCTGCAGTGAAACCCATGGGGTGCCCAGCCAGCCTTAGAATAATTCCTCCACAGACCAGAGTGTACGCAGTTCCGTTCCTTGGCTCCGCACTCTGTCTGAATGTGATTAGTTAGCCCTAGTTCTGTTTCCCCAGTTTCCTGCCTTAACGTTCAGGTGTCACATGTGATTAGAAGGAAGCTCTTAATGATTGGCCAATCTTGCTGTTTTCTCTGGACCGACTGGGCCAATGCGATGTGTGTGTGGTTGGTCGAGTATATGGCTGGCTGGGGATGTGAGTGTGGTTGGTTGGATGGCTGGCTGGCTGGCTGGGGAAGTGTGTGTGGTTGGTTGGGTGGATGACTGGCTGGCTGGCTGGCTGGCTGGCTGGCTGGCTGGCTGGCTGGCTGGCTGGCTGGGGATTTGAATGTGGTTGGTTGGGTGGATGACTGGCTGGCTGGCTGGGGATGTGAGTGTGGTTGGTTGGGTGGATGACTGGCTGGCTGGCTGGGGATGTGAGTGTGGTTGGGTGGATGGCTGGCTGGCTGGCTGGCTGGGGATGTGAGTGTGGTTGGTTGGGTGGATGACTGGCTGGCTGGCTGGGGATGTGAGTGTGGTTGGGTGGATGGCTGGCTGGCTGGGGGTGTGAGTGTGGTTGGTTGGGTGGATGGCTGGCTGGCTGGCTGGGGGATGTGAGTGTGGTTGGTTGGGTGGATGGCTGGCTGGGGATGTGAGTGTGGTTGGTTGGGTGGATGGATGGCAGGGGATGTGAGTGTGGTTGGTTGGGTGGATGGATGGCTGGGGATGTGAGTGTGGTTGGGTGGATGGATGGATGGCTGGGGATGTGAGTGTGGTTGGTTGGGTGGCTGGCTGGCTGGCTGGGGATGTGAGTGTGGTTTGTTGGGTGGATGGATGGTTGGCTGGCTGGCTGGGGATGTGAGTGTGGTTGGTTGGGTGGCTGGCTGGCTGGCTGGGGATGTGAGTGTGGTTGGTTGGGTGGATGGATGGTTGGCTGGCTGGCTGGGGATGTGAGTGTGGATGGTTGGGTGAATGGCTGGCTAGCTGGCTGGGGATGTGAGCGTGGTTGGTTGGGTGGATGACTGGCTGGCTGGCTGGGGATGTGAGTGTGGTTGGTTGGGTGGATGGCTGGCTGGCTGGGGATGTGAGTGTGGTTGGTTGGGTGGATGGCTGGCTGGCTGGCTGGGGATGTGAGTGCAGTTGACTCAATCAATCAGTTTCTCACATCATATCACAACTCTCCATTTAGCCTTCCAGATAACTGTGGAGTAAGAAAGACAGTCCTTGAGACAACTAAATCACCCATTTTCAGTCAGAGTAGGGTTGCAAAATCCTGTTAACTTTCCCAAAATGCCCAGTTTGAAGATTCCCATAATCAGAAGGGAATGAGCAGGAAATCTGTCCATCAACCAGGATTTTAGGAAAACCTGGAGATTTTGGGAAAATTCTTGGAATTATTTAACCCTGTTGTGGAGTCCATCTATAGGAGAATGGATCACTATTCGAGCATGCAGGTGTCATAGTGTGTACAGGTGTGTCACCGGAGCTGGCTAAGGGGCTTTTATGGGATATTATTCACTGTGTTAGACACAGTGTTGTGCGTGACTCGGCAAGTGTTCCGGAGATTTGCACGCCGTTAAACACTGCTCTACTGCTCTCCTTCAGTGTCTGGCAGAAACAGACTGGCCATAGGGCAGTTTGGGCAATATCCAGATGGGCTGGTCTATCTTTAGCCCAGTGGGCTTGTCTTATTTGAGGGTTTGCGCAGAATTATAATTATTTGGCTAAAAATGGGCCGGTATGTTAGAAATGCCCTGGTAGATTTCTGTTCCCAATCTGTCCCTGGTTTCTGTGTGACAGTGTTAATTTGTCAGCTATTTAATGTTTAGTTTCAGTCTTAGTTTTAGTGGTAAAATACATTTTAGTCTTAGTCACCTTTTTAATCATTTAATTTAATTCATTGTTGAAATGGAACCGTCATCTCGGTCATGTTGTCAACAAGGCATCATAATCAATCGTTCAGAAACGTACAACATCTCTTTTGCATAAAATACTCTGTTTGAATTTTCAAACTGGTTTTCATTGGGAAAGCAGATAAAGGCTTTTTATTAAAAGCAATTACTCTTGTATGTGAAAACACAGAATCCTACTCATTACTACACGTGCTTAATCTACGTCACTTTTGAGTGGCAGGTAGTCTAGCGGTTAGAGCATTGGGCCAGTAACCGAAAGGTCATTGGTTTGAATATCCGAGCTGACAAGGTGAAAAATCTTTATTGATTCATTTTTTTTCAAATGCAATCAATGTTCACCCGGGGCATTGATGGAACGCCCTCATTTCTACATTCATAGGGGTCAAATACTAACCAATATTGAAATGTATTAATAATCAGCCATAGGAGCTTGGACAAAAACATGACCGAACAGCAGAAGATTTACATAATCATTGCAGGCATAGAACACAATCTAACAATTAGTAGATTTAAAGGGACAATCTGGGATTCTAGTCCTTTATGGATTTTACAGTAAATCATTTGTGTTGTTCTCTAATGGTTATGAACGTGTTGTATGTTTGGAGATGAAGTGACCAAAGAATGTTTTTTTTCCTGCTGTAACCACAAGGCTCGGGGTTTAGGGTCAGCCGAACCCATAAAGGGTCATCCTTCCCCCACAGTCAGAGGCTGCATCCCAAATGGCACAGTATTTCCTAGAAAGTGCACTAATTTTGACCAGGCTCTGGTTATTTTTTTTTTTTTAAGTGATATGTGTATATGTGTGTCACATGATTTGTTAAAACGTGTTCATGAATAGATTTTTTGTTTTACGTGTGATTTTTTTTTAAAGTTAGATAATATAAAGCTTTTTTCAGTGCAGTTTAGTTAACCGTCTTAGTGCATCTCAAATGGCACCCTATCCATATATAGTGCACTACTTTTGACCAGAGCCCTGTCAAAAGAAGTGCACTATATAGGGAATAGGGTGATATTTGGGACGCCAGATGTATGTACACACACTTTGAGGTAAGCAAGGCTTTTTGTGTGCAGAGCCATAAAGCAACATGTGATAGCTGGAAGTAGATAGCAGGGAGAGTATGGTCAGCCATTCCGTCTGTTACTGCCTCCCTGTTACAGTTATGACCTGATCTGGTGGTTTTAGATCATTGCAGGGTTGCTGTGACCCCTGTCTCTGGTGTTTGTTCCCAGCTAGCACATAACGTTCTGAGAACCATATGCTTCTTAGAGCTTGGTGAGAGTCATGTTTTTCTATGGTTATTATGTATTAAACCTTCCCAAAACTTTCTGGCAATGGTGCAGGATAGTTTCTTAGCTTAGAAACAAACAAACAAATGTATTTTCTTTGTATTTCATTCCTTTAACAGAAGGTTTCCTAAAAGATCAAACATTATTACATTTAACAGTTCTCCAACTGTTTTGACATTGGGAATGTTCTCAAATAGTTTGAAGAACATTAAGAAATATTGTTCTTCTTTGGGAATTTCGGTACTTCAGCATAATGTTTCCTCATGGTTCTGATTTTAAAGTAATGTTCTCAAATTGTTCTGAGAACATTGAGAAACAACGTTCTTCTGTGAGAATTTCAATACTTCCATAGAACGTTCCACACAAGTTCCCATGTGGTTCTATTTAATGTCATATTTTTACTATTCTTGGAACATAAAAAAAATGTGACTTAACCTTTTCACACATACCAACAAACAGGTGTGATCATTCTACAGTAGTCCCAATCAAACCGGTGTGATTAGAACGCTTATTTAGAATGGTCAGTTTCGAATGATGCAACAATCAGCATTTGAGCTGGCCACACTCTTTTTTTCAGAAACATTTTACACAAACACAGTCCTTACAAAGTTGTCCAGAATGTGAGCAGTTTATTTTTGGATGCAATGTTCAGACATTCACAGAGGTATCTACAGCATAACACAATCATCCAAACCGGAAAAAATGTAGGCTACATTTGTCCTAGCGCTAACTGAGGAAAGATTGACCTAACACAAGCGGTTATATCTTTATAACTCTCGGCTGACAAACTGCAATATGAATTAGCTAATAGCAATTACTATTTATAATTAATCACAATACGGATGAGCTCACCGTTGATCGAAATAATTGAGTAAAACTTTCTAGAAATCGAAAGTAATCGACGATGGGTAGTTTCTGCGCACCCCCGTGCTTTTTTCTCTCACAGATACCAAAGATAAGAGAAGACAAGATGAGTCATCTACCATCGTTCACATCCCACCATTCACTTCTGGAAGTTCTCAAAAAAATGAGTGAACCCTTACTCACCTCATTTTGTTATAACCCAGAATGCATTGTATGTCAACAAACATGGCTCCACACACAGCTGGAATTAGCTTAGCTCATCTTAAATCAGTACAACCTTCAAACAAGTATTTTACACACATAATATATGCCCATTACAATCTATGCAAGAATCAGAATGCATGATTTGTCTCTAGAACTTGAGAACGTGAGTAAAACAGTAAATATATAAATAATTACCACACAAAACATTTTCTGATAGTGATTTATTGATACAAGTGGCGCGTGCCGGCAGTCAATCACGTAAACTCTCACTCCCACTCTGAGCCATTCAGTGTTGTTTATTTATGTATGTAGCTAGTGAGATAAGCTGTAGCATTAGCAATGTCTTTCAAATGGAGACAAATCACAAATGCGGAAATTCTGGAGATTTTTTAAATTCTGACAAGTCTGAGATTCTGACAGTGAGGAGCTGCCCCCTAACCTTGTAGCCATTGAGAACCCTGAATCTGAGGACCTCTTGTCCACTGACAAAGTTCTAGTTCCCTTTGAAGATGCTGGTGGTGATGGAGGTAGACTGACAGTGGATGAAGAACAGGAGTTCTGTGGTAGCTGGAAGGCCGCCAGCCATTTCACCCCTCCTGGCCCTGCTGTTTGCTTTGATGAGTCCCAGTCTGGAGGGCAACGCCCCTTGCCATTTCCATCGGAGGCAGAGTGCTTCAAGTTGTTTCTGACAGAGGAGCTGGTGGGAGACATAGTAGAGGAGACCAATCGCTATGCCTTGGAGCTACAGGAGAAGAGAGAAACTCGCTAAATGGGTGACAACCACAATTAGTGAAATGTATACCTTCCTGGTGACAGTCCTTCTCATGGGGATAGTAAAGAAGAACTCCCTAAGAGAATACTGGAGCATAGATCCTATGTTTGCAACTTCCTTCTATGCCACCCTCTTTTCCCAATACAATTTCCTAGTTCTGCTGCGATGCCTGCATTTCGTCAACAGTGCTACTGCCATCCTAAATGACCCGCTGTACAAAATAAGAAATGTTCTTACCAGCCTGGCATCAGTATTTGGTCGGGTCTTTGTGCCATGCAAGGACCTATGCATTGATGAGTCCCTGATGTTATGGAAAGGTAGGCTGGCGTTCCGTCAATATATTCCCTCCAAAAGGCACAGGTTTGGAGTGAAGTTCTTTATAATGTGTGACGTGAAGACAGGATTTGTCCAGGACATTATAGTTTACACAGGGTTCACCACTGACATCCAACATTACGAGGGGCTTGGGGTGTCAGGGTCCGTGCTGATGACCATGCTGGCTCCTCATCTCGGCAAGGGACACTCTTTGTATGTCGACAGTTGTTACAGCAGTCCCACACTCCTCCAGCATCTGCTCTCCAACAGCACAGGTGCCTGTGGCACATTCAGGTCAAACAGGAAGGGGATGCCGGCATTCAGATGCAGGAAGATGCAGAGAGGGGAGGTGGAGTTCAAGGAGAACGGTCAACAGCTGGCAGTATAGTGGCATGACAAACGAGACGTCCGTGTCCTCTCCACTGTCCATACAGCAACCATGTCGGCCACAGGGAAGGACCACCTGACGGGAGAGAGAGAAATTAAACCAGACTGTGTGCTTGACTATAACCTCAAAATGAGGGCGGTGGACAAGGCAGACATGATAAACAGCTTTGTGGAATACACTCAGAAAACGACCAAGTGGTATAAGAAGATATTCTTCCATCTGATCGACACTGCTCCCTGTAATGGCCACATAGTTCACCGCCAACTAACAGGTGAGATGATTACTGAAAAATTAATTTTTTTGTAATTGGACATACAGTTCACACAGAAACTATTATAACGTATGAAGGCACTTACTTTGAGAGAAACACAGCCTGGATTTGAACCAGGGTGTCTGTAGTGACGCCTCTAGCACCGAGACGCTGTGCCTTAGACAGCTGCACCACTAGGGAGTCATAAAGCCAGGGAAGCTTCAAAATAAAACACAAGCTAATACTTTTCTGACGCAATTAGCATTGTTTACAGAGCTAATGGGAGAATGTAGCTAGCTACATCAGCTCGATTGAATATAACACCATAAAGGTTATGAAATGAATAACGTTACCTCACGTGTCCGCCGTTATAAGGAATATACACAAATATATTATGCTCCATACATAGTGTGCTACAGTTGAAACGACATAACACGACATACAGAAACTATTATAACGCAATATGGCACTTACTTTGATATAAACGCACACATTTCCAAAGTTATTATTGGTAACGAAAACAACAATGACTGCGATGCGGGCAACAGGCGGAAAATGTGAACACACGTGTGCAGATCCTGTTCTGATGGGAGATGCGCAAATGTCTGCAGACCTGAACTGCACAAACAATTGGGAATTGCTTGGGGAATTTTGTCCGGGTCAGAAATGTCAAAAAATATATATTGTTTACTAAAGTAAAAAAGGACTACTTTTATGTGAGTGAATGAGGAGGTGGAACACACCTCAATTCAAACTGTTCTTAGAGAATGATCCGCAGCGCAGATGAAATGTACTGTTGCATAACAATCACATTGTAAATGGAGAGAATATTCACACTGGGGGTGACTGTGAGAGATATTTGGAACTCACGCATGAAAAGGTTAAGCAATGTTCTCAGAACATTCAGAGGTGTCTGTTCTTGCCAATATTCTGGGAATGTTCAAAGAAATGTAATTGTACACATTAACATCAATAAGCTCTAATTTCCATTCTCAGAACATGAAGAAAATGTTCCATAAAAAAAATCACAACTTTAGTAACGGTCAGAGAACATTTATTTAAAAACATATGCATTCCGTTCTCTGCAGCAACAAAACTCTCTATCATCTATCTTGTTAAGCGTGTTGGCCGCGCCCACTAATTAGCCACACCTGATCTTAATGAGCTCATGTTTCCTTTGAAATGAGGTCTGTTCGAATTGACTGCAATGAACAGCTTTGAATGTGTAAAAAAACATAGCATGCTAGCTCCATGCTGGTGGCACAGTGGACTCATTAAATGGATAGAGAATAGAAGATCATAGGTTCTGATACCATGTTACAATAAAAAATAAATTAGTTTGCATGATTAATGGTTTCAAATGTGGGGGGTGCCATATATTGTTTTATCCAGTCGGATAAACACTCCAAAACAGCCTACCCGACAGCTCAGAGGTGTTCGCATGGTCCTAAAGCACATGGCCATTTTGTATCACATTCCAATTATAAAACTTGCCAGGACGAAAATGCAATTTCAGAATGTCCCCAGTGAAAGTTGCACCCCTGATTAAAAGTATTATTTAAGAAAGTTATTTAAAAACGTACAAATAACCTATTATTTCCATTCTGGGAGCGTTAATAAAACCTCACAGAAAATAACCAGGTTTTCATAGAACCTCCCTGCAACCCATTTTTTTTCTTCTTCCCAGAACAGGCTAAATGTTTACACACACACACACACAGTGGATAAGTCTCCCTGGTCAAGCAGCCAAAGCCAGCCTTTGTTGGAATCTCACCAATCTGTTGACAAACTGTGAGAGAATGCCACATCCCGCTGAGCCCATAATTGCAGCCAGTTCGTCACTCTCCAAACAAAACTGAACATGGTCAATAAGAAAGCAGCAATGCCTTCCCGGGAACGTTACAGTTCAAGACGCTAGTTAACGAATGAACATTATGTGCTTTAGGAAAACAGTCGAGAACAGGTTAGATAGGAACAAGTAAAAGTACCTTTGGTTATTCACTGCATTGTTTAAACATGAAGATCTAATATAATAAGCAGATGCCTTTATCCAACGCAGCTATACATTTCCCCAGCAAGAATCAAAGCCACAGTCCTGGTGTTGCCAGTGCCATGCTCTACCAACTGAGCCACACAGGACCATACTCAATCATACTGACACATCACTGTGCTTCCCTCCACTGTGAAACAGCAGGAAATGGGCCCTGTCCATATTTGCATTGTCGATCAAATAACACCTAGATTTTCTCAAGTCATGACTCGTTGACTCGGTTAATTAAACTGAAACGTAAAGCTCTGCTGTTTCCACCATTGCTAATTAATGTCCCAAACACAGAAATATATATTTCCAGTTTCACATCGTTAAATTAAACAAGACGTTGAGCATGCTTCGAACTGACATCAAGTTGACTCAAGTCGAGCAGAACAAGTATAAGACAGACAGACAGACAGACAGAGAGAAGCAGAAGTTGACAATCACTCCAGCAGCTTAACAAAAGGCCCACTATACCCTCTGTTAGGCAGCTGTGTGGGGCTGGACTGTGGGGAAGTAACTCTCAGGTGAGGCCATCCTGGGGATACAGGCTGGGACTTGCTAGCTACTTCAGCTCAGAGAGACAAAAACAACAGCAGCCACAAAGAGCACAGCTGTAAAGAGGGGCCAGTGGTTCATAATAATGCCGGGACGGATACACGTTCACACGTTCACATGATACACGTCAGAGATGTGCTAACACAGTCTTATCGGGCTTATCGAAGCCTGAGTACTAAAGCCGCGTTGACATGTGTTTGTTTATTTTCTCCCCATTGTGAAGTTGTGTCAACACAGCAGTTAAAATTAGCCAGCTCACCATGTGTTGTTAGTATTGATCCGTCTAATAACAGTATTGATCCAATTCAAACCTATATTTGACCCCTGGAGAGGATGTGTTGGAGGCCTTCGCACACTTCAAGACTGATGGCACCATTCGTCCTCCGCCGGAGCGCAGTCTATTGCGTTGATGGAATCTTTAATAGAAATAGACAGTCAGGAGAACAAATATTGCCGGGGAGGCTTTTGAATCCGCGAGGCTAGAATGCAAATGGGGTTGTAATTCTTCCTCTGCCAGAATATCCTCTTCAGAGCATGCGCTCGCCTTCTCTTCTGTTTCATTCCGCTCTCCAAGAAAAGGTAAGCGCTCTGATTAGAGAGGGATGTGGAAACTAGAAAGATGGATGTTCCTTGGCACCCACACAACCCCCCCCCCCCCCCCCCCCCCCCAGGCCTGATGGGAATAATGTGTGTGCCACATCGGCTCCATGCCTCCGGGCTCTCTTCCATCGGCTCCACTGCCCTGACTCTGCCCGTTCTGGGCTCCATTGATCAAACTCACAGGCCTCTCAGACACAGCCATGGCTGCCAGCCTCAACCAGCCAGGAGAGAAGAGGAGGGAAGGAAAGGTAGTGGTACCACTTAAAGGAGCTAGTAGAATAACCCTTCCCCTCTCCTCCACTCTGGCCTTGCACAACTACAGTATGGCGCAAGGGAGACATTGAGAGGTAAATGCATACAGACAACACCAGAGGAAGACTGGAGTATATGAATAAAACATAACAAGACTGAGAATACTGTAGTAGCAACAGCAGTGCTGTTTGCAGACAAAATCCCTGACATTCTCCCCTTTCCAAAATTGTAAAACAGACTGCGAAACGGAACATTTTTGGGAAAAACAGTGACAATTCAACATAACCCCCCTCTTGTGGTAGTGTATAGCAAATAAGGCACCAAATCCAGCCCAATATGTCACTGCAGACGCTCAATATAAATGGCCTTGTCCCGACAATGTGCCTCTGCCACCAGTAGGTTCTGATGGAAAAGGGAGAAAATAAATTGGAGGTATGAGGGAAGCCACAGGGGAGATAAGACTTGGGACTGGGCTGTATGGCAGTATCTTGCAGCAAGCAAGAGAAAGATACCTGAAGCTTCAAACACCAGCCAGGAAGAGATGGAGAGAAAGAGAGAGCTACCTGAAGCCCCAGGGGATTTTACAGGCTTCTCCTCTAGCCTGCCTTCCTCTCGGTCTCTGGGGAGAAAGCAGGTTAGCGTTTTTCGTCATGAATCTTGTTTTGGAGGCAGCTCTGCAGGATTTTAAACCTAACCCTAACTTTAACCCTAACTTTAACCACACTGCTAACCTTATTGCCTAACCCTAACCTTAAATTGAGATCAAAAAGCCCATTTTTGTTTCAATATAGCCAATTTTTTGACATATAGAAAAAATATTTTAGTTCTGCCTCGGGGACAAGACTCCTCCCAATAAACGTCAACCTGTAAAGAGAACAAGGAGAGAGAGAGACAGCTGTGGATGGCTTTACAGACCGCAAATATCAGTCGGAAACAGAGGAAAGCTGTAGAAATTGTCTTTGATCCTTCTACACCTTCTGTAAGGCAGCTAGGACTGATATGTAGGCTGGATCTCAAATGGCACCCTAATCGCTATATTCGTTAATATTAACCCAATATCCTCTGCTGCTACAACTATTATTATTATTGTTATTATTATTTATCCTTCTGCCTAGTCAATTTTAACCCTGCCTACTTCTACATATCTACCTCTACTACCACATTATGTTATTGGTACTGACCTTGTATATAGCGTAAATTCACGTGTGTTTTACTCTCGTTTGTTTTTATTTATATATATCTTGACCTGGTATTGATTCCGTGCTCTTTGAAATCATATTCTGGATGTCCTATTTTCTTACCTTTAGATATTGAATACTGCATTGTTGAGGAAGAGCGTGTGAGTAAGCCTTTCGCTGTACTGTTTACACCTGTTGTATCCTGTGCAAGCGACAAATAAACTCTGCTTTGATATTCCCAATGTAGTGCACTAATTTTGAGCTGAGCCCATATGGGGAATATGGTGCCATTTGTGAACGGCACAGTCATTCTTTATAAAGAGACCAATAGGGGAAGGGTAGCCAATCAAAGGATAGTCCTTCTCTGTTAGTCTTTTGTGTCGATATAGCAACTCAGATGCTTCCTTAGATTGATAGCTAATTCCAAAGTAACTTCTCAAAGTAGCTGCCTTCAAAACAGAAGGACAAATGAAAAGTATGTTAGGATTTATCAACTGATTATAGAATAAGCATACCATTATAGGCTGGCAAGGAGCGCAACTACTGTCGGAGAGACTCTCAATCTTTAGATTTACAACAAATGGACAAAAGTTGGGCAATAATTAAAAGTGAGTTCACACAGATTTCCTATCAAGTCAAACAAATGTTGTTTTTCCTCCAAACATTTACATTTCAGTTCCTCCTGGTTATTGCCTTGAATTTTAGCCCATAAACACGAAGGAAAATCAACAAGGGAAGCAGTTCAGGGTTCTTTGCGGCATGAGAAAATGGCATAATACACCCACACTTGTGAGAAAGAGCCAACATAACAGTACCGAGTATTCAAACAACACGTGTCATCCTCAAGAGCAAGAATAGACACATAGATGCAGCCACAGACATTTCATTTGCATCAAAGAGGAAATTGAGAATGTTTAATTTAATGTTACACATCCTGCAGCAAACTCTGGTAATTGGTGTTTCTCTAAGAAGCGGAGGAACAGGTCTTTTTAAACCTGTTACCTGTCAGCTCAAAGACACGTGGGAAATCAGAGCTGCCGGGAGGAAAGTGGAAACAGAAGCCATAGGGTTGGATAAAAGGGTCATCTTTGCAACTTTGCTTTAATGGCTTCTTCAAGGTTATTATATCTATTGTGCCCTCTATCCAACTCTATGGTCAAGAGCACACCTCTTGACATGACAGTAGCGACTTTGTGACCGCATGGGCAGCACCATTGAGGGCTATCAGCATTTTCCGGGCTCTATTCAATCAGATCCGCTTTAGCCAACATCCGCATTGCGGTTGTTTTGGCCATGTCGGAGGAGCTCCTGGCATTATAGCTAAAGTGGACATTGCCATTGGCTGCACGGAGTCATATTAACAGAAATCCCATGCAGCATTGTTTACAAGTTAATCTACAACTTAATTCGGATGATAGAAATCCTCATTGTTTAGTTTTCTATATACAGGAAGTATTAATATCCCTTGACTTTTTCCACATTTGGTTGTGTTACAGCCTGAATTTAAAACATATTACTTTGAGATTCTGTGTCACTGATCTACGAACAGTACACCACAATGTCAAAGTGAAATTTTGTTTTTAGAAATTTAGAAATTAATAAAAAATGTAAAGCTGAAATGTCTTGTTTCAATAATTATTCAACCCCTTTGTCATGGCAAGAGCCTAAATACGTTCAGGAGTAACAATGTGTTTAACAAGTCACAGAATAAGTTGCACGGACTCACTCTGTGTGCAATAGTGGTTAACATATATATTTTAAATGATTACCCCTTCTATTTACCCCACACATACAATTATCTGTAAGGTCCCTCAGTAGAGTAGTGAATTTCACACAGATTAAACCACAAAGACCAGGGAGTTTTTCCAATGACTCGTAAAGAAGGGCACCTATTGGTAAATGTGTAAAGATAAATATAGCAGAAACTGAACATCCCTTTGAGCATGGTAAAGTTATTAATTACACCCAGTCACTACAAAGATACAGGCGTCCTTCCTGACTCAGTTGTCAAAGAGGAAGGAAGCCGCTCAGTGAATACACCACGAGACCAATAGTGATTTAAAAAAAGTTGAATGTCTGTGATAGGAGATAACTGAGGACGGATCAACAACAGTGAAAAGAAGGACGTCGGTACAGAATCAAAAATATTCCAAAGCTTGCCTGTTTGCAATAAGGCACAAAAGTAATTTTTTTTTTAAATTCCAAAGAAAATACATTTTGGTCCTGAAAACAAAGCATTATATTTGGGGCAAATCCAACACAACACATCACTGAGTTCCATTCTTCATATTTTCAAGCATGGTGGTGGCTGCATCATGTTATGGATATGCTCGTCATTGACAAGGACAATGGAGTTTTTCTTTAGGATAAAAAGAAACGGAATAGAGTTAAGGACAGGCATAATCCTAGAGGAAAACCTGGTTCAGTCTGCTTTCCAACAGACACTGGAAGACGAATTCACCTTTCAGCAGGACAATAGCCTAAAACTCAAGGCCAAATATACGCTGGAGTTGCTTACCAAGATGACATTGAATGCGACTGAGTGGCAAAGTGACAGTTTTGACTTAAATTGGCTTAAAAATCTATGGCACAACATGAAAATGGCTGTCTAGCAAGGATCAACAACCAACTTGACAGAACTTGAAGAGTTAAAAAAAAGAGTAATGGGCAAATATTGTACAATCCAGGTTAGCAAAGCTCTTAGAGACTTACCAAGAAAGACGGCTATAATCGCTGCAAAGATGATTCTAACATCTAACACTCAGGGGGTTGAATACTTATCTAATCAAAATACTGTATATTAGTGTTATTTTTCATTAATCGTTAAAAAATTCTCTCTTCCACTTTGTGTAGATCATTGAAAAAACTAGATATTTTAATCTCAATTTGTACTGCAGGGTCTGAATACCTTTTGAAGGCACTGTAGCGTACAATTTCTCGTTCTGAACTTCTAACACGAGTGGGGCGAGTATGGCTTGATTGACGCAAAAGCAGCTGCTCACCGATTTGAAGTTCCACCTCCGACCCACCAAAACATTCGCTAAGCGGGTATCTGTTATCGCCGGTTAGCGATTGATCTGATTGAATCTAGGCCTAAAGTAGTCAATCTCTTCATCTTCTACTTCAATAAGTTATTCTATTTGTTGTATCCAACTATCCAACTCTATGGCCGGAAGCAAACCTCTGCTCTGTAATAGCAGGTGAGGGCACATGACCAGACTTGGGTTGTATAGATTACATGGTCTATCACCTTTTAAAGGGAGTGTGGCTGTGAGTCTGTCTGTCACCGCAGTTTCCTGTGTCTTCTCCAAACAACTTTGTGGGCTCAGGAAGTGTGTCATGCTGAACTCATTGACACACCTGCAGTGTTCCCATTTTCTAGGCTGCTATATGAGTATCCCACCAAACATGTACAACTCTACTGTTAACCATTGGGATAAATGCTATATGGTGTCTCAAATGTCACCATACAGTATATAGAGAACAGGGTGCCATTTAAATCGCAGCCTATATCTAAATACTGTCTCCACCATTCCTAATGTAAAACTATACTCATGGTCACCTAAGATCCTATAAGCACACAGTCCTTCCCTAGTGTATGACAGCTGCTGCCATCTCCCCAGAGCTGGTTGGGCATCAGGGGCTGCGTCTCAAATGGCACGAAAGTAGTGCACTATAAAGGCAATAGGGTGCCATTTGAGACGCAGAAGTGTTTCCACAATGGACTACTTTTCATTTAATCGACTGTGTCATTCAGGCTATGACAGAAATGAGGGTCTCTCAGAGACTGTGGGTCTGGTGTGCTTATCAGTGTGTGTGTGTGTGTGTGTGTGGTTTTTGTGTGTGTCAGTGTGGGCGTGTGCTGTTGGTTGCCTGTGTGGGCCTGGGGTAACAGTTGCCACACAGACACACATACACACACACACACACACAGCCTAATTTGTCATTAAAGCCTATTAGTGTGTTGTTATTATTAACTTGACTCCAATTATTCAGTTGAGTTGGCTCCAAGTTGAAATTATTTTTTTGGCTTTGAAATGGCTGTAATATTATTCAACAAAAAACACATTATTTACACCATTAATGAGAGAAAGGCTGCATGAATTAACACTTAACAAACAAGCCTGTGTCCTAAATGGCACCTTATTCCCGATATATAGTGCACTACTTTTGACCATGGACCATTGACGCCTGGTGAAAAGCAGTGCACTATATAGGGAATATGGTGCCATTTGGGATGCAGACAAGGCTCCGCAGGGCTTGTGAAAGAACAACTTGGACAGAAAATGACTCACAAAAACCTTTATATCTGCGGGAGAGGAGGAGAGAAGCAGAAGAGAGAGCGAGAGAGACAGTGAGACATCCCAACAAAACTTCAGTGTGTTTAAAGCTCAGGGTGCGTGACAGCCAAATAGTGTGGTGAGAGAGAGAGAGAAAGAAAGGGGAGAGGGGGAGAAGAGAGAGAGATACTTTTGACTTTGTCTTTCTTTAAATGACACATTCTCATTTCATTAAAACCTCACCCCCCCCCCCCCCCCCTTAAAAAACAAATATCCCCTGTACTGCATACCCCACGATACAAAACAACACCACACATAACAACAACCAAAACCTCACCACTTTTACAACCGTAAATCCAAAACATCTTCATCAGCTATACAGACGCCCCCCCCCCAACACACCATATCTCCTGAAACATCTCCACAATTTTATCATTTTATAGAACACAAATTCCACCCTAAGGCGCGCAGAGACCATCCCATTAAATAATAGTAGAGGGTCTGTTGTCCCCCACCTTTGACTCTATTCCTCTTTGTTAGCCAAATAGCCAACTTTTCCTAAGCCAACAGAAAATTCAACAACATACATTTGGTCTTTTCCTTATTTGAATTCCTGTACCCCATTATAAACATCCCAAAAGTAAATTCCACCCCCAACCTCTCCCACAGACATTCCAACAGAGACCGTAATGGCATTTTTTTTTAAATTTTTTAATTTTACCTTTATTTAACCAGGCAAGTCAGTTAAGAACAAATTCTTAATTTCAATGACGGCCTGGGAACAGTGGGTTAACTGCCTGTTCAGGGGCAGAACGACAGATTTGTACCTTGTCAGCTCAGGGGTTTGAACTCGCAACCTTCCGGTTACTAGTCCAACGCTCTAACCACTAGGCTACCCTGCCGCCCCATTAACCTGGCGCACACAGAGAACACATGAATCACAGTTTCACTCATGACACAGAAAGGACATACCTGTCCGACTCCCAGGTCGACTCCCAGGTAGAACCCTCCACTGGAGGTCCCCTGACCTCATTGGTACTCATTGGTACTCATTGGTACTGGGGGTTTGTAAAGCCCCCTCCATCTAAAACCCAGCATACTTTCTGCCCCAAATACCCCCTGCCACTGATGTGCCTTCACTCCTGTTAGGCTTCTAATGTTCCTTAACTTAATGCAGAGGTTGTAGAGGGCTTTACCTCCCACCCCCTCAAACTCCCCCAGGCTCGGAGTGTTAAAATCAAACAAGTCCTAGACCCCCTTGCCAGTCCCCAGTCTCTGCCTTCACCTGAAGTGGCGGAAACATTGGTGGCCCCTCCCCCTTTGGCTGCTCAAACACCCCCCCTTACTGGCTCAGACAGTGCCTCCTGGACCTCCTCCAGGAATCTCTCCAGCAACCTAAGATATGTTAGTCCTGTTTGTTGTGCTCGGACTTCTGGGGTTTTTCACCCCTCCTCTCCCAGCAGTCGCAGGTCACCCAGCCTTAGTAAACCCACTGCCATCAGTCGCCTCTGCAGGATGGCCGACTGAACCAATCTCAAAGGGATGGCTGGGTTGTGGAAGATAGGCTCCTCCCACACACACAGTCCAGGCTCCACATCCCCTTCTCGCGTGGGCCTTAATAGCTGCCAGGCCCTCAGCACCGTAGAGTAAAAATCTAAAAGACCTGCTGCATCTCCAGCTTCATGAGGAACAGCTGCCGGTCCAACCCTAATCCACCAGCTCACCTCAGCAGCGCGCATGCTGGTTCCCTCCAGCCGACATCAGTATGGTACAGCTGTCTCTGCACTGCCTTTAGTCGGAATGCAGCCACCTTGCTCTCCAGTTCCACCAGACCCTGTCCTCCTTCATGTACTGACATGTACAACACTGCCGCCCTCAGCCATTGATGAAAATCCACCAGCTTGCGTTTTAGGTCTGCAAGCAGACCGGCGGGGGGGTTGAGGACAGCCAGTTGATGCCACAGGGAAGATGCCACCAGGTTGTTGATTTCAGCACCCTCCCTCTATATGACACTTGGGACAAGAGCCACCTCCACCTGGCCAGTCTTGACACCACTGCCTGTGACAGCCCCTCCCAGTTCTTCCTGACCCACCACTCCGAGCCTGAATGAGGCTCCTCCCCATTTCTGTCTTTCGCAAAATCCATTGTACAGTTCTAGTCCCTGCCGACCACCAGCGTCTCCTCATGCGCTACCTCTGAGAATTTCTGCCTAAGCCACTCAAATACAGTGCCTTGCGAAAGTATTCGGCCCCCTTGAACTTTACGACCTTTTGCCACATTTCAGGCTTCAAACATAAAGATATAAAACTGTATTTTTTTGTGAAGAATCAACAACAAGTGGGACACAATCATGAAGTGGAACGACATTTATTGGATATTTCAAACTTTTTTAACAAATCAAAAATTGAAAAATTGGGCGTGCAAAATTATTCAGCCCCTTTACTTTCAGTGCAGCAAACTCTCTCCAGAAGTTCAGTGAGGATCTCTGAATGATCCAATGTTGACCTAAATGACTAATGATGATAAATACAATCCACCTGTGTGTAATCAAGTCTCCGTATAAATGCACCTGCACTGTGATAGTCTCAGAGGTCCGTTAAAAGCGCAGAGAGCATCATGAAGAACAAGGAACACACCAGGCAGGTCCGAGATACTGTTGTGAAGAAGTTTAAAGCCGGATTTGGATACAAAAAGATTTCCCAAGCTTTAAACATCCCAAGGAGCACTGTGCAAGCGATAATATTGAAATGGAAGGAGTATCAGACCACTGCAAATCTACCAAGACCTGGCCGTCCCTCTAAACTTTCAGCTCATACAAGGAGAAGACTGATCAGAGATGCAGCCAAGAGGCCCATGATCACTCTGGATGAACTGCAGAGATCTACAGCTGAGGTGGGAGACTCTGTCCATAGGACAACAATCAGTCGTATATTGCACAAATCTGGCCTTTATGGAAGAGTGGCAAGAAGAAAGCCATTTCTTAAAGATATCCATAAAAAGTGTCATTTAAAGTTTGCCACAAGCCACCTGGGAGACACACCAAACATGTGGAAGAAGGTGCTCTGGTCAGATGAAACCAAAATTGAACTTTTTGGCAACAATGCAAAACGTTATGTTTGGCGTAAAAGCAACACAGCTGAACACACCATCCCCACTGTCAAACATGGTGGTGGCAGCATCATGGTTTGGGCCTGCTTTTCTTCAGCAGGGACAGGGAAGATGGTTAAAATTGATGGGAAGATGGATGGAGCCAAATACAGGACCATTCTGGAAGAAAACCTGATGGAGTCTGCAAAAGACCTGAGACTGGGACGGAGATTTGTCTTCCAACAAGACAATGATCCAAAACATAAAGCAAAATCTACAATGGAATGGTTCAAAAATAAACATATCCAGGTGTTAGAATGGCCAAGTCAAAGTCCAGACCTGAATCCAATCGAGAATCTGTGGAAAGAACTGAAAACTGCTGTTCACAAATGCTCTCCATCCAACCTCACTGAGCTCGAGCTGTTTTGCAAGGAGGAATGGGAAAACATTTCAGTCTCTCGATGTGCAAAACTGATAGAGACATACCCCAAGCGACAGCTGTAATCGCAGCAAAAGGTGGCGCTACAAAGTATTAACTTAAGGGGGCTGAATAATTTTGCACGCCCAATTTTTCAGTTTTTGATTTGTTAAAAAAGTTTGAAATATTCAATAAATGTCGTTCCACTTCATGATTGTGTCCCACTTGTTGTTGATTCTTCACAAAAAAATACAGTTTTATATCTTTATGTTTGAAGCCTGAAATGTGGCAAAAGGTCGCAAAGTTCAAGGGGGCCGAATACTTTCGCAAGGCACTGTAGAAGCCCCCTCTCTCTCTCCCTGTTAGGCGCTGTTTTAAGCCCTTCACAACCCCACTGCAAACCCCTTGAAAGCAGAGGGGGCCCAATCCCTCCATACCCCACATAACAGAGCTTTGCTCTTACCTCTGTTCACTTTAGCTGACGATGCGCCCTCGAACACCTTCAGACTAGTCTCTAGTGCCTGCATATCCTGTCCTTCCTTGACCATCACAGAAACGTAATCTGCATATGCTGACACTGCTATGCCTGTCAACATCCCCATGCCTGTCCAGCACACTCTCTGCAGTCTCCCGCGTAGCAGGCGCAAGAAAGGCTCAACGGCTAGTGTATATAACTGCCCCGATAGAGGGCACCCTTGTCTAATGTCCTTCTTCACCCAGACTTTGCCTACTGAGCCCCCCCCCCCCCCACCTTGACCATACAATGATGATCCAGCATACAACATCACACAGGCCAAAAGCCTTTCCCCAAACACAGACATCACATTAAACAGATACCCATGGCTCACTCTATCAAAAGCCTTCTCTTGATCTAGAGAGACCAGTCCAAAGTTCACATTACAACCTCTCGACAAGTCCAACATGTCCCTGATTAAGAACAAGTTGTCCGTGATTGAGCATCCGGGTACACAATATGTCTGGCCCTTGTGTACTATAGAGTCCAGATTGGTCTTCAGTCTGTTAGAGAGGACTTTGGCAAATATATTGTAGTCCGCACAGAGGCCTTCAGTTCTTAAGTTCATACAAGTCCCCTTTTTTTGGACAGGAGAGTCAGGGCCGCCGGACGGCAGATCATCGGCAACTCTCCTACCCCGACGAACTCACGCAACACGCAAAAGAAGTCCAGTCCTATTATTCCCCAGAATTTTTTATAAATCTCCACTGGGAGTCCATCGACCCCCGGTGCACGGCCGGGGGACATCTGGGTTACGGCCTCTGCCAGTTCATGAGACAACAGAGGAATGTCCATTTCATCCCTCTGTGCCAGAGAAAGCTTAGCTCTCTCAGAGTACCTAGCTCTTACAAGTGCTCCCTTTGCTTTAACCTGGAAAAAACTGCCCAGGTCCCTACGTAATTCAGCTAAATTAGCCTACATTGCCTTGCACCACCATCTCTACCTCCTTCTCAATCATTTTTTTTTTTACATTTTATTTCACCTTTATTTAACCAGGTAGGCTAGTTGAGAACAAGTTCTCATTTACAACTGCGACCTGGCCAAGATAAAGCATAGCAGTGTGAACAGACATCAACACAGAGTTACACATGGAGTAAACAAGAAACAAGTCAATAACACAGTAGAAAAATAAAAACTTTTTTTTTTAAGAGTCTATACATTGTGTGCAAAAGGCATGAGGAGGTAGACAAATAATTACAATTTAGCAGATTAACACTGGAGTGATAAATGTTCAGATGAACATGTGCAGGTAGAGATACTGGTGTGCAAAAGAGCAGAAAAGTAAATTAATAAAAACAGAATGGGGATGAGGTAGGTAAATTGGGTGGGCTATTTACCGATGGACTATGTACAGCTGCAGCGATTGGTTAGCTGCTCAGATAGCAGATGTTTAAAGTTGGTGAGGGAGATAAAAGTCTCCAACTTCAACGATTTTTGCAATTCGTTCCAGTCACAGGCAGGAGAGAACTGGAAGGAAAGGCGGCCAAATGAGGTGTTGGCTTTAGGGATGATCAGTGAGATACACCTGCTGGAGCGCGTGCTACGGGTGCGTGTTGCCATCGTGACCAGTGAACTGAGATAAGGCGGAGCTTTACCTAGCATGGACTTGTAGATGACCTGGAGCCAGTGGGTAGCGAGTGCCAGCCGACTAGAGCATACAGGTCGCAGTGGTGGGTGGTATAAGGTGCTTTATTAACAAAGCGGATGGCACTGTAATAAACTGCATCCAGTTTGCTGAGTAGAGTATTGGAAGCCATTTTGTAGATGACATCGCCGAAGTCGAGGATCGGTAGGATAGTCAGTTTTACTAGGGTAAGTTTGGCGGCGTGAGTGAGGGAGGCTTTGTTGTGAAATAGAAAGCCGATTCTAGATTTGATTTTGGATTGGAGATGTTTGATATGAGTCTGGAAGGAGAGTTTACAGTCTAGCCAGACAGCTAGGTACTTATAGATGTCCACATATTCTAGGTCGGAACCATCCAGGGTGGTGATGCTAGTCGGGCGTGCGGGTGCAGGCAGCGAACAGTTGAAAAGCATGCATTTGTTTTTATTAGCGTTTAAGAGCAGTTGGAGGCCACGGAAGGAGTGTTGTATGGCATTGAAGCTCGTTTGGAGGTTAGATAGCACAGTGTCCAAGGAAGGGCCAGAGGTATACAGAATGGTGTCTGTGTAGAGGTGGATCAGGGAATCGCCCGCAGCAAGGGCAACATCATTGATATATACAGAGAAAAGAGTCGGCCCGAGAATTGAACCCTGTGGCACCCCCATAGAGACTGCCAGAGGACCGGACAACATGCCCTCTGATTTGACACACTGAACTCTGTCTGCAAAGTAGTTGGAGAACCAGGCAAGGCAGTCATTAGAAAAACCGAGGCTACTGATTCTGCCGATAAGAATATGGTGATTGACAGAGTTGAAAGCCTTGGCCAGGTCGATGAAGACAGCTGCACAGTACTGTCTTTTATCGATGGCGGTTATGATATTGTTTAGTGCCTTTAGCGTGGCTGAGGTGCACCCGTGACCGGCTCGGAAACCAGATTGCACAGCGGAGAAGGTACGGTGGGATTCGAGATGGTCAGTGATCTGTTTATTGACTTGGCTTTCGAAGACCTTAGATAGGCAGGGCAGGATGGATATAGGTCTGTAACAGTTTGGGTCCAGGGTGTCTCCCCCTTTGAAGAGGGGGATGACCGTGGCAGCTTTCCAGTCCTTGGGGATCTCAGACGATATGAAAGAGAGGTTGAACAGGCTGGTAATAGAGGTTGCGACAATGACGGCGGATAGTTTCAGAAATAGAGGGTCCAGATTGTCAAGCCCAGCTTATTTGTACGGGTCCAGGTTTTGCAGCTCTTTCAGAACATCTGCTATCTGGATTTGGGTAAAGGAGAAGCTGGGGAGGCTTGGGCAAGTAGCTGCGGGGGGGGATGGAGCTGTTGGCCGAGGTTGGAGTAGCGAGGAGGAAGGCATGGCTAGCCGTTGAGAAATGCTTGTTGAAGTTTTCGATTATCATGGATTTATCGGTGGTGACCGTGTTACCTAGCCTCAGTGCAGTCGGCAGCTGGGAGGAGGTGCTCTTGTTCTCCATGGACTTTACAGTGTCCCAGAACTTTTTGCAGTTAGAGCTACAGGATGCACATTTCTGCTTGAAAATGCTGGCCTTTGCTTTCCTGACTGACTGCGTGTATTGGTTCCTGACTTCCCTGAACAGTTGCATATCGCAGGGGACTATTCGATGCTATTGCAGTCCGCCACAGAATGTTTTTGTGCTGGTCAAGGGCAGTCAGGTCTGGAGTGAACCAGGGGCTATATCTGTTCTTAGTTCTGCATTTTTTGATGCATGCTTATCTAAGATGGTGAGGAAGTTACTTTTAAAGAATGACCAGGCGTCCTCAACTGACGGGATGAGGTCAATATCCTTCCAGGATTCCCGGGCCAGGTCGATTAGAAAGGCCTGCCCGGGGGGCCTCCCGGATGGCGCAGTGGTTAAGGGCGCTGTACTGCAGCGCCAGCTGTGCCATCAGAGTCCTGGGTTCGCGCCCAGGCTCTGTCGTAACCGGCCGCGACCGGGAGGTCCGTGGGGCGACGCACAATTGGCCTAGCGTCGCCCGGGTTAGGGAGGGCTTGGTCGGTAGGGTTGTCCTTGTCTCATCGCGCACCAGCGACTCCTGTGGCGGGCTGGGCGCAGTGTACGCTAGCCAAGGTGGCCAGATGCACGGTGTTTCCTCCGGCGCATTGGTGCGGCTGGCTTCCGGGTTGGATGTGCGCTGTGTTAAAGAAGCAGCAGCGGCTTGGTTGGTTGTGTATCGGAGGACGCATTACTTTCAACCTTCGTCTCTCCCGAGCCCGTACGGGAGTTGTAGCGATGAGACAAGATAGTAGCTACTACAACAATTGGATACTACGAAATTGGGGAGAAAAAGGGGTAAAATTCAAAAAACAAAACAAAAGAAAGGCCTGCCCGCAGAAGTGTTTTAGGGAGCATTTGACAGTGATTATGGGTGGTCATTTGACTGCGGACCCGTAGCGGATACAGGCAATGAGGCAGTGACCGCTGAGATCCTGATTGAAGACAGCGGAGATGTATTTGGAGGGCCAGTTGGTCAGGATAACATCTATGAGGGTGCCCTTGTTTACAGATGTAGTACCTTTAGTGTTGTACCTGGTGGGTTCCTTGATGATTTGTGTGAGATTGAGGGCATCTAGCTTAGATTGTAGGACTGCCGGGGTGTTAAGCATATCCCCGTTTAGGTCACCTAACAGAACAAACTCTGAAGCTAGATGGGGGGGCGATCAATTCACAAATGGTGTCCAGGGCACAGCTGGGAGCTGAGGGGGGTCGGTAGCAGGCGGCAACAGCGAGAGACTTATTTCGGGAGAGATTCATTTTTAAAATTAGAAGTTCGAACTGTTTGGGTAAGGACCTGGAAAGTATGACATTACTTTGCAGGCTATCTCTGCAGTAGACTGCAACTCCTCCCCCTTTGGCAGTTCTATCTTGACGGAAAATGTTATAGTTGAGTATGGAAATCTCAGAATTTTTGGTGGCCTTCCTAAGCCAGGATTCAGACACAGCAAGGACATCAGGGTTGGCAGAGTGTGCAAAAGCTAAAAAAAAAAAAAACTTAGGGAGGAGGCTTCTGATGTTGACATGCATGAAACCAAGGCTTTTTCGATCACAGAAGTCAACAAATGAGGGTGCCTGGGGACATGCAGGTCCTGGGTTTACCTCCACATCACCCACGGAACAGAGGAGGAGTAGAATGAGGGTGCGACTAAAGGCTATCAAAACGGGTCTTCTAGAGCGTTGGGGACAAATAATTAAAGGAGCCGATTTCTGGGCGTGGTAGAATGACCCCCCCCCCCTTGACCTCACTAGAGCTTGTACCCTCACATTGTCTACGGCCTTTATATGGATATGAAAGCTCTTATGCCCCAAATCCCCACACTCAAAGCACCGTAGACTATCTGTGCTGGCAAACCCTGCATAGAGCCTCTCCCCATGCCTCGCTTTAAAATGCACATTTAGCTGTTGCTCATTGAACATGAATACTTGCTTCTGGAATTAAACATGCTTAACGGCATCTGCCTGAAAACCTGCCGACAGTACACAAACCTCGCTAGAAAACCGACTCAGTTCTTTACGGATTTGATCAGCCGTAATAAACGGAGGCAAATTAGCGATTACCACTCTAATCGAAGGACTCGACTGGAGAAATCGGCACCAACACATTCTTTACAAATATTCCGCTAGCAATCAACCTACCCACCAAATTCACTCTTTTCATGAACACAACCACTGCTTTGTTCATTCTAGATGCGGAATGTATAAATTCACATCCTACCTGTTCGCCGACGGCGAGCAGAACCTCTTTCACCGTAATTCCATTCTCAGGAACACATCTGAATCCATGCCGTAACGACAGCTTCTCCTCCGCCCTAGGCTGCGAAGCCATCGTGCACACTACACCTTCCAAACCCCAGGAAACTAACACTCTGTTCACTTCCTCCCTAACTTAAAAAAAAATAACAGCGGGTACCGCTAAATTAACAGTGTTTCTAACCCTCCACCATAGAATTTAAAAAAAAGAAAACACCAAGAAAGAAATTCAAGAAAACCTCTTCTCAACTACACACAGCCTCTCAACTACCAAACACTCCCAGCATGCACTGAGAGAGAGAGGTGTAAGACAGGAAGGCAGGGACAACATCTTGCTGACAAACAGGAGAATGGCTGTGCAGTTACAACTCCAGATAAGAATCACATAATCTCCACAGAATCTCTTTTAAGGCTGCCTGTAAACCCCAGCCTATCCTCTCCAACACGGCAGCGAGGTGAGTGTATTCCCCAATACACTCTCCTATGCTTACTAGCGCGGGCGAGACTATCGTATCATCAGCAGTGGTGTAAAGAACTTAAGTATAAATACTTTAAAGTAGTTCTTAAGTAGTTTTTTGGGGTATCTGTACTTTACTATTTACACTACCGTTCAAAAGTTTGGAATCACTTAGAAATGTCCATTTAGAATAACATCAAATTGATCAGAAATACAGTGTAGACACTGTTAATGTTGTAAATGACTATTGTAGCTGGAAACAGCTGATTTTGTAATGGAATATCTACATAGGCGTACAGAGGCCCATTATCAGCAACCGTCACTCCAGTGTTCCAATTGCACATTGTGTTAGCTAATCCAAGTTTATAATTTTAAAAGGCTAATTGATCATTAGAAAACCCTTTTGCAATTATGTTAGCACAGCTGAAAACTGTTGTTCTGATTTTAAAGAAGCAAAATAACTGGCCTTCTTTAGACCAGTTGAGTATCTGGAGCATCAGCATTTGTGGGTTTGATTACAGGCTCAAAATGGCTAGAAACAAAGCATTTTCTTCTGAAACTCTAAATTCTTGTTCTGTGAAAAGGCTAATCCATGCGAGCAATTGCCAAGAAACTGAAGATCTCGTACAACGCTGTGTACTACTCCCTTCACAGAACAGCGCAAACTGGCTCTAACCAGAATAGAAAGAGTAGTGGGAGGCCCCTGTGCACAACTGAGCAAAATGATAAGTACATTAGAGTGTCCAGTTTGAGTAACAGATGTCTCACAAGTCCTCAACTGGCAGCTTCATTAAATAGTACCCACAAAATATCAGTCTCAATTTCAACAGTGAAGAGGCGACTCCGGGATGCTGGCCTTCTAGGCAGAGTATTAAAAAAAAAGCCATATCTCAGACTGGCCAATAACAAGAAAATATTAAGATGGGCAAAAGAACACAGACACTGGACAGAGGAACTCTGCCTAGAAGGCCAGCATCCCGGAGTCGCCTCTTCACTGTTGCCGTTGAGACTAGTGTTTTGCGGGTACTACTTGTGAGGTGTCTGTTTCTCAAAATAAAAAATAAAATTAATTCCATTCCGAAAACAGCAAACAACAATGCAAAATGAAAAATGTATAATAATACATTTAAAACAAAGGACATCAAGGACAAATAAAATCATAACAGCAATGCCAACTGTAGATGTTTGTGTGCATATCTGGCACTATTACATGTATGTGTGTGTTCTTGTATGTGTTTATTTGAATGAGAGTGTGTGTATATTCGTGTACAAACACCTGCACAGCATCAGGCATCAGCATCTTTGACCATCATTCTATCTCCCACACAGCAACTCCACTCCCACTTGTCTCCAATTCCACATACCAACCCTCAGCTTCCCTCAGCCCATCCCATTTATCTCTGCTGGCCACAACACATATCTTTCAACTATGCTATGATGTTTAACGTACAATTTCAATCTATCTAATCGAATAGAATCCACAGATTGCGAGTTGAAGATAAATATTTTACTAAGAGTATTAGTATATTAGTAATTGACTGACCCGGTCTCTCCAGATCTCCTAACAGTACTATTTCTAGGGTTGATTTTAGAACAATGCTATGCATTTTCAGCCATTCCTGAACCTGAGACCAGAAAGAGGCACAGTTAAGGGCAATACCAAAATAAATGGCCTATTGATTCTGTATCCCCACAACAAAATCTGCAGAGCTTTGATGATTTTATGCCCCAAATATTCAACATTTTGTTGGTGGTAAGAATTCTACATAATAATTTTATCTGAAAAGCGCAAAGTCTTGAATCTTGCATTGTTTTATATGTCAACTCATACACCCTGTACCATGGAATCGGTACATAAAAAATCTCTGCCCAACAATTTTGGAATCTGTATGGCACAGTTGTCAACATCCTGGTCCTCAAATGAAACTGGTATACTTTCCTATTTATGCTATTTTTATTCCTCCGCCAGTTTTGATCCTTTATATTGGGCAGTCAGACAAGTTCCCTACCTCCTCTCGCTGCCACCTGCCTCCTCCATTTTTGGGGTAATGCTGTAATCAATCGGTTGTACTCTTGGATTGAGCAGACCTTTCCGTACAATTCTGAAAACTCCATGAAGGACATAACTCTACCATTCCAATTTACAATATAATTTAAGAACAAAATACCCTTTTCAAACATCTTTCCCATAAATACAGGCATTTTATCAACCAGCACATTTGAGTTCAGCCATAATATTTGTTGTAATATTTGTTCTCTTTTCAGGGGGATGAAATTGAAATTGTAGCCAGATCTGTAATGCTTATTTGAAAAAAAGAGATGCTTTGAAAAAGTATAATTTTCAATTAATCGAAAATGAGACATGGCAATCTGCACAAAGGCAAAAAGGCCATTTTTAAACAATGGATGAGCTTTTCTTAGTAATCTACTTGAGAACCATATGGGTTCAAATAAAACTTTTGAATGAGTGAAGCTTTTAGAGAGAGGTTTAGTGCTTTTATATTTAATGATCTCAACCCACCCAATTCATATTCATTATATAGATAGGCCCGTTTTATTTTGTCTGGTTTAGCGTCCCAGATAAAGCAGAATATTTTTTGCTCATATGATTTGTAAAAATTAATAATTAGGAGTAGGCAGCCCAATAAGTGAGTAAACTGAGATATGACTAAGGAGTTAATCAGGGCAATTTTTCCATAAATAGGCCTCTCCATGGTTGCAGGATCTTGTCTATTTTTACAAGTTTTCTATTGAAATTCATTGTGGAGAGCTTATTTATATCTTTTGTGATATGAATACCGAGTATGTCTACCTATTTTATAGGTAAACTGCAGGGTAATGTAAACATTGTATTTTTTAAGGATCCAATACGTAATATTGTACACTTATCATAATTAGGTTTTAGTCCAGAGAGTACAGAAAAGTTATCTAGATCTTCAATGAGACATTGCAGGGATCTAGCTTGCAGACTTAATATAAACTTTGAGTCATCGGCATACATGGACACCTTTGTTTTTAAGCCTTAGATTTCTAATCCTCTAATGTTGTTATTGGATATGATTTCAATCGCTAGCATTCCAATGGCCATAACAAATATATTTGGTGACATTGGACACCCTTGTTTAACTCCTCTTGACAATTCAAAACTCTCTGAGAAGTAGCCGTTATTTACTATTTTACACCTGGGGTTGCTATACATTATTTTTACCTATTTTATAAGAGAATTACCAAAATTGAAAAAAATCCAGGCATTTATAAATAAAATCCAGTCTTTATCAAATGCCTTTTCAAAATCCGCTATAAATACAATTCCTGGCTTCTCATATGTTTCATGATGTTCTATTATTTCTAGTAGTTGTTGTATATTATCTCCAATGTATCGTCCATGTAAAAAACCTGTCTGATCAAGATGAACAATACCTGGTGAAACCCTTTTAATTCTGAGTGCTATGCATTTTACTAGTATTTTTGCATCAAGACATTGAAGTGTAAGGGGGCTCCAGTTTTTTAGATAGACTGGGTCTTTATATTTGCCAACTGGGTCTTGTTTTAATAACAGACAAATCAGACCTTCCTGCTGAGTACCTGACAGACTACCATTTCTATAGGAGTAGTTAAAACAATCTAACAATGGAGCTTTTCGTATATCAAAAAATTATTGAAATGCAGTTGAATTCGGAAGTTTACATACACTTAGGTTGGAGTCATTAAAACTCATTTTCAACCACTCCACAAATTTCTTGTTAAGAAACTATAGTTTTGGCAAGTCGGTTAGGACATTACTTTGTGCATGACACAAGTCATTTTTCCATCAATTGTTTACAGACAGATTATTTCACTTATAATTCACTGTATCACAATTCCAGTTGGTCAGAAGTGTACATACACTAAGTTGACTGTGCCTTTAAACAGCTTGGAAAATTCCAGAAAATTTGGTCATGGCTTTAGAAGCTTCTGATAGGCTAATTGACATAATTTAAGTCAATTGGAGGTGTACCTATAGATGTATTTGAAGGCCTACCTTCAAACTCAGTGCCTCTTTGCTTGACATCATGGGAAAATCAAAAGAAATCAGCCAGAAAAAGAATTGTAGACCTCTGGTCATCCTTGGGAGCAATTTCCAAATGCCTTAAGGTACCACGTTCATCTGTACAAAAAATAGTACGCAAGTATAAACACCATGGGACCATGCAGCCATCATACCGCTCAGGAAGGAGACGCGTTCTGTCTCCTAGAGATGAACGTACTTTGGTGCGGAAAGTGAAAATCACTCCCAGAACAACAGCAAAGGACCTTGTGAAGATTCTGGAGGAAACAGGTACAACAGTATCTATACCCACAGTAAAACGAGTCCTATATCGACATAGCCTGAAAGGCCATTCAGCAAGGAAGAAGCCACTGCTCCAAAATCGCCATAAAAAAGCCAGACTACGGTTTGCAACTGCACATGGGGACAAAGATCATACTATTTAGAGAAATGTCCTCTGGTCTGATGAAACAAAAGTAGAACTGTTTGGCCATAATGACCATCGTTATGTTTGGAGGAAAAAGGGGGAGGCTTGCAAGCAGAAGAACACCATCCCAACTGTGAAGCACAGGGGTGGCAGCATCACGTTGTGGGTGTGCTTTGCTGCAGGAGGGACTGGTGCACTTCACAAAATAGATGGCATCATGAAGCAGGAAAATTATGTGGATATATTGAAGCAACATCTCAAGACATCAGTCAGAAAGTTAAAGCTTGGTCGCAAATGGGTCTTCCAAATGGACATAGACCCCAAGCAAACTTCCAAAGTTGTGGCAAAATGGCTTAAGGACAACAAAGTCAAGGTATTAAAGTGTCCATCACAAAGCCCTGAGCTCAACCCTATAGAAAATTTGTGGACAGAACTGAAAAAGCATGTGCGAGCAAGGAGGCCTACAAACCTGACTCAGTTACACCAGCTCTGTCAGGAGGAATGGGCCAAAATTCACCCAACTTATTGTGGGAATCTTGTGGATTTGACCGTTTGACCCAAGTGAAACAATTTGAAGGCAATGCTACCAAATACTAATTGAGTGTATGTAAACTTCTGTCCGACTGGGAATGTGATGAAAGAAATAAAAGCTGAAATAAATCATTCTCTCTACTGTTATTCTGACATTTCACATTCTTAAAATAAAGTGTGATCCTAACTGACCTAAAACAGGTAATTCTTACTAGGATTAAATGTCAGGAATTGTGAAAAACTGAGTTTTAATGTATTTGGCTAAGGTGTATTTGGCCAAGCTTCCTGATGCTAAGTGTACATAATGCTATGCTAGGCTATCGATAAACTTACACAAACCCTTCGGATTGCTTTCGCTGTAAAGCATAATTTCAAAATCTGAGACGACAGGTGGTTTAACAAAAGGCTAAGCTGTGTTTTGCAATATTGCACTTGTGATTTCATGAATATGAATATTTTTTTGTAATATTATTTGACTGTTGCGCTATGCTATTCAGCGGTTGCTGACGAAAATGATCCCGCAACAGGGATGGGTAGCGTCAAGAAGTTAAAGGCACTGTCAACTTAGTGTATGTACACTTCTGACCCACTGGAATTGGGATACAGATTCATAAAGATTATTTTTATATCCAAAAACCTCCTTTTGGTTGGCGCGTTTTGTTGAGTAATCCACAGGCTCGTGCAAGTCAAGACGGGCAGATGAAAATTCCAAATAGTATCCGTAAAGTTTGTAGAAACATGTCAAACGTTTTTTATAATCAATCCTCAGGTTGTTTTTACAATAAATAATCGATAATATTTCAACCGGACGGTAGCTATTTCAATAGGAGAGAGAGAGAAAAGGTCTGCTCCAAGCTGCTGATTTCAGCATGATGAACTCTGGGGGGACACAGCTATCCACTGACGCGATGTGATCATTCAGGCTAATTTTTCTGAATAAAAGCCTGAAACTATGTCTAAAGACTGTTCACGCCATGTGGAAGCCATAGGGAAAGGAATCTGGTTGCTATCCCTTTAAATGGAGGGAAGGCATGCAATGGAACAGGTAGGTTTCAGAAAAACAGCACTTCCTTGTTGTATTTTCCTCAGGTTTTCGCCTGCAATATCAGTTCTGTTATACTCACAGACGATATTAAACTTTAGAGTTTAGAGTGTTTTCTATCCTAATATGCCATATTCTAGCTTCTGGGCCTGAGAAATAGGCAGTTTCATTTGGGTACGTTTTTCATCCAAACATCAAAATACTGCACCCTAGTCTCAAGAGGTTTAACAAGAAATTTGTGGAGTGGTTGAAAAACGAGTTTTAATGACTCCAACCTAAGTGTATGTAAACCTCCGACTTCAACTGAATATCCATTAAAATTATGCCAGCTGATTCATGATTTAGACTGGCTGAGAAACGCTGCCTGCCTCTCTCTCTCGTCCCTACTCCCAACCCCTACACGTTCATCACTATGGGACAGTTGCAGATCGAATTTGAATATTGAAACAATGTTGCAAATGTCAGACAGACAGTAAGATTTATACAAATCTCCACTGTTGAAAACTAAATGTTAATCTAAAAGAAATGTGAGATGATGTCTAGATGCTTTTTATAGTGGAGATCAAGTTTATAAATTGCCTGGCTGGGCTGATGAGACAGTGGATTGCGCAGTCAGATGGAACAGAGTAAATAGGCTTTTTAACGTCATAGATTTAGCCGGTGGTAACTTGTGGAATAGACACCAGCTGGAATGCGCTTCTAACCAATCAGCATTAAGGATTAGAACCACCCGTTGTATAAAAGTTCATATATATATATATATATATCATCAAAACAATTGTGAATCTCATGTACTGTACCTATGTTTCAGACGTCAGGGTAAGGCCCAGACGCAGACAGTTTGAATAACAGACGTTCATTTATAAAACAGGGGCAGGCAAACGACAGGTCAAGGGCAGGCAGAGATCGGTAGTCCAGGGCAGAGTCCGTAAGGTACAGAGTGGCAGACAGGTTCAGAGTCAGGGCAGGCAGAGGTCAGTAATCCAGGGCAGTAGCAAGGTACAGAACGGCATGCAGGCTCAGGGTCATGGCAGGCAGAATGATCAAAACCAGGATGACTACAAAACAGGCCCTCAAGAAAACAGGAGTACGAAAAACACGCTGGTATGCTTGACGAGATACATTAAGACGAACTGGCAACAGGCAGAGAACACAGGTATAAATGCACAGGGGAAAACGGGGGGGTGGAGACGAGCACAAAGACAGGTGAAACAGATCATGGTGTGACACTATTTTCTCTCCAAGAGCATAAATTAAGACCTATTAGTGAACATTTAGTCAGTTCTGGGAACACATTTTTTGTTTTACTATGGTTCCGTGAATGTAAATTCTAGGTTATTTTGAGTTTTTTTAATAACTTCCTTAAAAATGTCACTGAATATTTTAATTAGACTATTAATAAAAACACTAGCTTATTTTGGATTAACTTTTTTGAACTCCAAGCACAGATAGGACATTAATTTGCTTAGGCATTAATCATGCAAACATGAGTCCACCTGGTGGAAATGTTTTGCTGAAGTATTGAAATTCCCACAGGAGAACGTTGTTTCTTAACGCTCTCTGAACTATTCGAGAACCAGTTGGAGAACGTTCCTAGAACTTGACCAAAAATGTAATTAATTGCAACCATGTTCAAACTTGTAGGAAACGTTCTGTTAAAGTAATGAAATACCAAGAAAAATAACGTTATTTTGTCAAGTTCCTTAAATATTTTGAGAATGTTCCAAAGCCAAGCAACTATCCTGCACCATTCCCAGATTGTTGTGGGAAGGTGGTATGCAAAAGAATCATAGGACAACACTTTCACCAAGCTCTAGAATCATAGGATTCTTCGAACATTATGTGCTAGCTGGGAGAGGTCTGTGACAGACAAGGTCATAATATCACGTCAATCACCCTGCAATCTGTTTTAGCGCCGGCATCTAGCGAGACGGACGTGGTGTCAGGGGAGCTGAGGCCCCCTTTATTACCTGCCTTTCAGCGGGATTGTGCTCTCATATCAGGCTCCATGTGTCGCCTGTCATGTCCAGGCAGGGGCCTGTCACTGTGAATCTGCCATAGGACACACACACACACACACACACACACACTGGGCCTGGGAAGAAGAGGTGGTGAGAGGGGTGTAAGGGGCTGTGTCATCGGCCCTGTGACATCAGCTCCACTGATTTAGCACCTGGTGGTACATACAGTAAAATATAGCTAGTCATAACCCAGCTAGCACATTTGGTTCCTTGGAAGTTGTGGGAACGTATGTTTTTGGTTTCACATCGGTTGTGGGAACTTATCTCATCACCTCAAATTATCAAAATATTGTCTCAACTTAATTAAACAGATTATGAGTATTTCATTAATAGAATTGTGACCAGGCTTCTGTGTGAAATTAAACAGATCACCCACTTGCACCAAGAGAGAAAAACCTATCAAAAGAATCAATTAGTATTGACTGGGAAAAAGGAAGAGACAACCCTGAATAAATGTTGTGGGATTTAAGAGGCAAAATCCTTGCTTGATCCAGGATATTCCCCTAGCTGTAAGCTTGGTATTAGATGGCTTTCTGTGTCTGTCTGTCACTCTGGGTTAGCTACTGAGAACTCCACGGCTTAGATGGAAGCTGTCTAATTAAGGCAGCTCAACCCTGGGTTTGTATATTCTATAATGCTGCTTTGTGATGGTGTTACAACCCAGCAGGAATGAACGGCAGAGAATGCAAATATGGCTACATTTTGGGGGGTTTGAGACTCTTTTTTACACATAACGATTGTAAATCTATATATTTTCAGGAAAATGAACTGCCCTTCACTTCTATGGTGGATGGACCCTTCAGCTATTTAGCAGACGTATTGTATATCTCATTGACTTCTGAGGGTCTTTGGTAGGGACAGATAGAGGCTCTCTGATGCTGATGGATTAACAGCCAGACTGAAGACAGGCCCAAGGCCCTCACTGTGCCTCTTTACCCCCTCAGAGAGAGAGAAACCACTGGCAATACACACAGAGTCAATCAATCACCAGATACACAGACATGCACTCACACATTTGCACACATTCACACATGCATGCACGTACACACACACACACACACACACGCACAAACACACACACAAACAAATATAGATAGACTTAGTTAAAAGGTGTCTGGCACAAGCAAGGTCCCCCTATACACACTGTTTGGCTGCAGACACTCTTCTTAAGAGATTGCCATTAAATTGGCGGCAGTGTATTTAGACCAAAGCACCAACCTTGATCGATGTGATTGAAATGACCCTAATTTCCTTGAGAGAGAGAGAGAATGTTGTTAATGACCAAACAACAAACCAATGTTCATTTTCATTCCCAAAAAGTGGAGTTATCTGATATACCAGTATAACATTAAATCAAACTCTTTTTTTATAGACATATTTTTTTTTACCCCTTTTTCATGGTATCCAATTGGTAGTTACAGTCCTGTCCCATCGCTGCAACTCCCATACGGACTCAGGAGAGGCGAAGATCGAGAGCCGTGCATCCTCCGAAACACAACCCAACCCAACCAAGCCGCACTGCTTCTTGACACAATGCCCGCTTAACCCGGAAGCCAGCCGCACCAATGTGTCGCAGGAAACACCGTACACCTGGCGAACGTGTCAGCGTGCACTGCACCCGGCCACAGGTGTTGCTAGTGCGCAATGGGACAAGGACATCCCTGCCGGCCAAACCCTCCCCTAACCCAGACGATGCTGGGCCAATTGTGTGCTGCCCCATGGGTCTCCCGGTCGCGGCCGGCTGCGACACAGCCTAGACTCAAACCAGGATCTCTAGTGGCACAGCTAGCAATGCAATGCAGTGTGTTAGACCACTGCGCCACTCGGGAGGCCTAAATCAAACTCAATGGTTTCCTGACACTGGATGGTAATCAAAAGGGTGAGCTAATGATCCTGTTCCAAATCCTGTACTGTAGAGACGTGGGAACTGAGTCCATCTCTGGTTCTCAGGTAGACATAATCTGTCCCTAACCTGCTCTCTTACTGTAATGATCCTTGTCTTAGTTACCATAACTTCTCACAGTGATGGGAAAGTCTGAAAAGTAGAAGAAATATTGTACATGTGCGCGCACACACACACACACACACACACACACACACACACATACACACACAAACATTGATTTCAGTATCCAAGTGGGGACCAAAAAATGTATTCCCATTCAAAATCCTATTTTTCCTAACCCTTAACCTGACCGTCACCGTAACCCTAACCTTAACCCTAACCCCAATTTCTCAGCACTTTATCAATAATTGTCTGCCTCCTGTTGAACTGTTATGGGCGACCCCTCTGAGCTCTCTGCCTTTCATGTTCTCCCTTCCTCTCCAGACTGGTCAAATGTACAATATAGAAACAGGGCAGAAAGTTGCAAAAGGCCCGTGCAACCCAAGGTTTAATACCAGCATGAACAGAAACCCTCTTAAACGTAACCCCTCTCCTTAAACCTAACCCCTAAGCCTAAAATAGGATTTTTCATTTTGGGGACCTACGATTTTTCTTGTTTCACTATGCATATGAGGACTTTTGCTACCCAAAAGGATAGTATAGTTAGACCACACACACACACAAAGCTTAGGGGATGAAGGGACTAGTATTGAAGTGAAGTGGCGTGTCTGAGTGGAGCTCAGGGCTTTTTGCACGTCCTAACCTAGTCCATTCACTGCCACTACAGCTCTGACTTTAAATATAGGTGTTAGCAGAGACGTACGAGGGAGCAATATATGCGAAGAGAAGAGTGGGAGAAGAGATTGAGGTTGCTCAGATGAGAGTGCTTTAATAATGTGAAACGTGTTAAATATTCCAAGACAATGTTTCTCATGCTTTTTCTGCAGTGAATAACAAACATACTCTTATACATACACTGGGAGAAAAACACACACACACATACACTCTCACACAGCACTCTGTCCTGTACGCTATCACTCAATCTAGCGAAATATGACCCACTCCATGGCTGGCAGACAAGAATGTGGAATTCCACATGTCCTCTGTCACTCACACCATACAGTAATATTAGGCAGTAATTCACTTTCCTTTGTTGTTCTCTCTGGCTCTTCCCTCTTTCTCTCTTTCCTTATCTTTCTCTATTTTTCACGCTCTCCCTCTCCATGTCTTCTGTGTGTGTGTGTTGTGTGTGTTTGTTTGTTACAGTAAGTACAGTGTGTTCTGTACAATGCATAAGCTGACCAGTCTTTGAGTAAAGAGAACCACTGACTATATCATGAAAGCCACAGTGGTGAGAGCAGACTCACTGGTGGTTAGAGTTTGTGTTTGTGACCGTGTGTTTGGGGTTTGTGATCCTGTATTTTGGGTTTGTGACCCTGTGATTGAGGTTTGTAACCCTGTGATTGAGGTTTGTGACTGTATTTGTGACTAGGGGCCTTTGCTCAGGAAACTCCAAGTAATTACCAAGTTTCACATACTCCCCATAAAGGATTCTGGTGATAAACTGAATGGATTCGTCTTTAAAGTAAGGCCATCTTTCAATGACTGCATTATTGATCTGTTACCTACCCTTGTTGAATATGGATCTGTAAGGTGTATACCAGAGTGAGAGAAATCTGCTTCAGATGTCACAAATTGAAAGAGATTTCATTTAATTTGGACCTCGTGCTAAACCAGAATGTTACCCTCCACACACACACACACACACACACACACACACACACACACACACACACACACACACACACACACACACACACACACACACACACACACACACACACACACTCTCTGACAGACCTCTTCATTGGATCAGTTTCCCCAAGCACTGTGGAACAGAGTGTGAACGCAACATTAGTCTTGAGCTAATTAATCTCCCCCAGCTCTCGCGTGAATGTAATTAACGCTTTGGATGGGTGCAGATTGGTGTTATTATTTATGGCCCGTTTTTCTCGCCTCTTTCTTCCGCTCGGCCTGTGGCACACACTTTTATTACGACAGACCCGACCATGTTACAAGGCTATTGGGAGCACTTTGTTCCACTTTAATATTTTTTATATGGTCTGCATAATTGAATGTCACTCTTGACACATGCTGTATGTTGTCCATGACAGTATTCTGTTCCTACCCTGTTTGAATATAAATCTGTCGTGCATGTTCCTGAGTGAACTAGGTTGCATTAGGTTAAGTCCCAAATGGCAACCTATTTCCTATGTTGTGCACTGCTTTTGACCAGGGTCCGGAAGGGGGCCTTGATGACTTTGTGCTGTGGATTTCTGTGCTGTGGAGTTCTGCATTTTGCTGTGACCCCCCGGATAATGTGATACAGTATTGGACACAAGCTCAGCAGATGCTTGTAATGCGGAGACTTCATCTCGAAAGATGGGACTAATTGTTGACAAAACAACCATGTCTGCAGCAATCGTGTGGGCATGACATAGTCAGACAGGATGACAGGATGTACCAAGCGGTGACTGTCATAGAGATGATTTGCATTCAGGTTGAGAGTGTTTTATCCCTTGTCTACCCTACTTTAACAGCACAGGGATCACTTCAGCCAGTGTGTGTGTGCCGTTGTGCTTTTATGTGCGTGTGGGTTTCATAGATTTCAAAAGAAGAACAGGTAGCCAGCCCACCACTCTACACTCTGGGTGTTTGGTAGACCCAACTGCTGTCTTGCCGGCGTTGGGTCACTTAGTTGGGTTGTTTTCTCTTAAAATGAAGACGGCTTTTTGATGCTGGGTGCTAGGTTATTGGTGCTGGGTTATTGGGATATGCCCCAGTGGGTCAGACCAGATGACTGGAAGCATAGTTTAGTAGGGGTGTGGCTTTCAGATAGTTATTTTTAGCCACCCATTAGAGTAAATGTCATTCCGCTTCATCTCTTCTCTTGTATCGTTATCATATGTTAAGGTTGAACATTGACATTTTTGAACATTCAATGACTCTTACATAATTGTATAAATTCCCTAAAAGCCTATGTAAATCCTGTTGTTGGGATACAAGAAGGCGGTATACCTTATTATAATATGTAATATATAATCTTAATATTATAGAGGAATGTGTAAAAAGAAATAAGGACAACTTGAATTTGCTGTACATAAACTTGCTGTATGGAATTACATTTACTCTCATGGGTGGCCAATAAGATCTATCTGAAAGCCACACCCCCAGTAAGCCACGCCTCCTGAAAATAACCTAAGGATTACATAAAAAAAGACAGCGCTGCGAGGTCAACCCAGCATGAGAGTAGAAAATACCCAACTGATGTTTAAATTAACCCATGTTTGGGTAATCCCAACAACCCAACTTGTTATTCATGCAACCCAACTGGCTGTGTCAAAATAACCAAGCGTGTGTTCTGTCCAATATTTCCCCAGTGCTGGGTTACCAAATAACCCAAACAGGGTTGTTTTTAACCCAGCATTTCTTAGAGTGTAAATGATGACTGTAGCGTGGTCACTAGGAATGCATCCCAAAAGGCACCCTAGTCCCTATATAGTCCACTACTATTTCCTATTCCTTATGGGCCCTGGTCAAACGTAGTTCACTAAATAGGGGATAAGGTATAATTTGGGACTTCGTGAGAATGCATCTCTTTTCAGTGTCTCAGCAGCACTGAACAGGTGCTGTTTGTCCCCGGAGGACTACTAATCTGTCCATGTCAGCTCTATGGGGTAAAAACAAGTCTATGTTTTAGGGTAGAAAATAGTCAAGGGACATGTTGGAACAGGTAGAGAACACAGCATGCGTTCTTCTGTATAATTACGATGTCTGAAGGGAGCCATGTCTGGCCCAACTGTGTTATTGTTAATGTTCCTCTTTTGTCTCCACACTTTTGTAGAACAGACAAATCGTAGGTGTCTACAGCACAAAACAATTATCCTCTCAAAACTAAACTATGACTAAAATTAACTATAATCAACAGTTAAACGCTGCAATCACTTTCTGCACATAAAGATGAGTTCTAACTGATTAAATGAATTGAGAGTTGATTGTGAAGAGTGTTATCAGAGAGAGTGCAGAGGACGTCTGTGAAGGAGCGGTGACAGTCCCTGTCCCTCATATTTGAGATCAGGCCTAGAGAGGGACAGCCATCTTCACTAAAACTCTAGTAACTCATCGGTCAGATCTTCCCTCTGCCTTGGCTTATCTGTCCACAGCCTCTGTTTAGATTGAACATGGCTGCTAAATATCCTCCTGGAAGGTTTTTCTATGAATGAGTCCCATATTGCACCCTATTCCCTATATAGGGCACTACATATTAAGGTAATAAGGTGCTATTTTGGACGCACACTATGTTTTCCCTCAGTTTTCTTCTCTCGTTGTTTCCCTCTCCCTGTGTATGTGCATCCATGCCCCTGCCCTTGCACTTGGGTGACCCTGTACGTCCTCACGTGAGAGGTTCTGCTCTGACTTGTCTGAGAGCATCAGGTCTCCTCTGTCTGTCTGCCAGCCCATCTGGCCAATGTCAAACATACCCTGTGGGAACATCTGGGACAAGGAGAGTTCAAGTTCTCTTTTGACAGAGCGAAGGCCATTTTCGCAGTTTGCCTCTGTCATTGATTGACAGAAAATATGAGTAGTGTACATTTTTCCTTCCCCCTCACCCCACCTCACTCTTTAAAAAAAAAGAAAACCTCCAAATAGTTACCCAGTTCTTTTATCTTCTATATAATGATGTAGCTTTATCTAGTATTCATTTGATTTCTACCCAGCAGAAGCGGAGTTTCTGTACTATATGCCGCCCTGTTATTTCTGATGTGTTTTATGGATTTTTTTCCACTGTAGTATAGTGTTGATCTTGTGAATCAATATTGTGGACGAGCGACAGTAGACCGACCAATGTGGAGAGTTAGACTTCAGAACCCAAACTCATAGAGGAATATTTCCAACCCTTCTGTCACTCTCTTCTCCCTCATCACTTATCCCCTCTCAGTTAGACAGAAAAGCTTGGTCTTCCTTATCTTTTTTGGGGGCATTTTCTCCATCTTTCTCTCTCGCCCTCGTTCCCCTCTCTCTCACTCCCTCATCGAGGGACAACCTCACTGTTTTTTGTCTTCTTCGAGAGATCAATTAAGATTAATAAATCAAGTAGGTTTTTTGAAAACTCAAGCATGTGAACCAGCTCCACTCACCCGTTCACCCGTTGTGCTCAGAAACGTTAAAGAGGAACAAAGGGGGGAGAGAAAGGTAGGGGAATGTCGTTTGCAGTGCCATTTACTTTTTACATCATCATCTTTTCTGACTTTTCTGGCTCAAGGCTGAAGTTATTTGCTGACCTTTCCCAAGGCTCCCAGCTGTGTCTGTGGATGATGACAGAGTACTCCTGCCAACACCAGTCACTGAATGATCACTAATGAGGGGAACCCGCCGGCACGATTGCAGAAATAATTGTCATTTTACTCCCATTGAATGGGATTCATACTAATTGAAGCCTCCTTATTTCACATTGTGTACATCCAACTACGTGGGATTTCTCTAAGTGTTCCCCTTTTGTTGTTTTATTCAGCCTCACGTCATAAAGGAGGCTACATGTCCAGGGTTTGTGTGCATACCCGAGGGCCCCAGTTGGTCCCAGGGAGATATATTCATGTGCTTGGGGACGTGGTGTACTGGATGTACCTAAAACTCAGTGAAGTTTCATTTTGACTTCATTTCACCAGGAAGATAGCTGTGGGGGATTCCAGGGGGAGACACCCTTGGGTTTTCTGAACTCAATGGGACTTCCTGGTAACCTGGTCAAGCAGATTGACTGCTGCGTTCACAAGATCAGGCTGGTTTCACAAGGCTAACTTCCTGGTGAAATAAAGTCAAAATGATACGTCACTGAGGTACATCCACTACATCCCCAGAAGGTTATTTATGACCTCAGTGTCTTATATGATCTCTATGGCTTTTGATCATTATTTATACATGTCAACTCCAGAACAACCACTTGACCCCTCAGTCTCTCGGCCCTGCCTCATTAAGGTGGCTATACAGTGGCTTGTGAAAGTATTCACCCCCTCAGCATTTTTCCTATTTTGTGGCCTTACAACCTGGAATTAAAATGAATTTCTGGGGGGGTTAGTATAATTTGACTTACACAACCTGCCGACCATTTTGAAGATGCAATTTGTTTTTTGTGAAACAAAAGACAAAAAAACGGAAAACTTGAGCGTGCATAACTATTCAACCCCCAAAGCCAATACTTTGTAGAGCCACCTTTTGCAAAAATTACAGCTGCAAGTCTCTTGGGGTATGTCTCTTTAAGCTTTGCACATCTAGCCACTGGGATGTTTGCCCATTCTTCAAGGCAAAACTGCTCCAGCTCCTTCAAGTTGGATGGGCTCTGCTGGTGTACAGCAATCTTTAAGTCATACCACAGATTCTCAATTGGATTGAGGTCTGGGCTTTGACTAGGCCATTCCAAGACATTTATATGTTTGCCCTTAAACCACTCAACTGTTGCGTTAGCGGTATGCTTAGGGTCATGGTCCTGCTGGAACGTGAACCTCCGTCCCAGTATAAAATCTCTGAAAGACTAAAACAGATTTCCTTCAAGAATTTCCCTGTATTTAGCGCCATCCATCATTCCTTCAATTCTGACCAGTTTCCCCGTCTCTGCCGATGAAAACATCCCCACAGCATGATGCTGCCACCACCATGCTTCACTGTGGGGATGATGTTCTTGAGGTCATGAGAGGTGTTGGGTTTGCGCCAGACATAGCATTTTCCTTGAAGGCCAAAAAGCTCAATTTTCGTCTCATCTGACCAGAGCACCTTCTTCCGTATGTTTGGGGAGTCTCCCACATGCCTTTTGGCGAACACCAAACGTGGTTGGATATTTTTTTCTTTAAGCAATGGCTTTTTTTCTGGCCACTCTTCCATAAAGCCCAGCTCTGTGGAGTGTACGGTTTAAAGTGGTCTTATGGACAGAGTATCTGTTTCATTGAACCACTTCATTTTTTTATAACCACACCCTGATCTGTACTTCTCCACAACTTTGTTCCTGACCTGTTTGGAGAGCTCCTTGTAACCCTACACTTAACCCCAAAGCCTATAATTTTCCTTGTGGCCACACACATGCAGCACGCATGCACACACACACACACACACACACACACACACACACACACACACGTACGCACGCACGCACGCACACACACACACACACACCATTCCTCTCTCCTGTATGGGTGAACCCTTTTACGGAAGTGTCCTGTCAGTGCCATTGAGTCAGGTAGACAACCAGAGAAAGGGGAAAACCAGCGGGACCCTAATACACAGGAAGAGAATGAAAAGAAGGGTTGCACCAAGATTTCATGATCTCCTAAATGTCCTTGAAAGCGTTAGGTCGTGTTGACAGGCGTGAGTCGGGCGAACAGAGTCAGTCTTGAGAGTCACAGCAAAGGTTTGCAGGGCATTCAGGGGGAGTAAAAAGAGGAACAGAGGGGGAAGAGTTTCTCTCACACAAAGCTGAAGGAACTCACACATCCATGTAGAAGCCTCGTCCTACTACGAACTTATTCGAGGTGTTCCTCAAGGGTCTGTACTTTCCCCTCTAAAATGACTAACACAGACCATGGAGTCTCTCCTTGACAATGAGAGAGTTCACTGGCCCTGAACCAGTTGGGAGAAGTATAAACCATTACAGAGCGAGTGATCAACAGACACCAGTGCAGGTGTTTTTTATTCCCAGTGACTCAGAGAAAGATATTCCATGAAAAGCACAGCACATGTTAAGGGTCTCTATTTTCCAGTCATCATGTGTTCCGAATTATTCTCTTTTGCCAACTTTCCACCATATGTATTGAAGTTTCTAAAAAAGATCCTTTGGAGAGTGAAAGACAATGTATGTGTTCCTGGAATGTTTTCTGTAGGTTCCCCTTGGATTGAAATATACAGTGGTTTTTGACAGGGCATCTTGCAGGCATACATTTTCTCGGTGTGGGGGAATATGCGTGCTTGGCTACACAGGCGGTGTTAGACACCTAAGAACAACAGCATTGATATCTGAATAGTAATTAGCAGCATGCTACATACTCCAAACAGACATAGCTGCCTAGACTTCATAATGAGAAGAGCTCACTGGGGGGTGGTGGTGAGAGGGGCCTCAAGGATTCTGTTTGGGAGTCTGTCTGCGTCAGTCAACTTTGTTATGTTTTAGCCTTGTGATCAGCATCCAAATGTGTTTAATTAAAGAACTTCTGGAAATATTTGTCCAAACTTTATTGATAGACTTTTAGAATGACCTTTGGTTTAAAAGGATAAAGATTAGCTGTTGCAGAGAAAGTGTGGTCTACTGATAGAGAGTATGGTTTCATACGTGTGGTCTAGTGATTCACATTATTTAGCAGACACGCTAATCCAGAGTGATTTACAGGAGCAATTTGGATTAAGTGCCTTGCTCAAGGGCACATGGACAGTTTGTCAGCTTGGTGATTCAAACCAGCAACCTTTTTGTTAATGTGCCCAACGCTCTTTAACCGCTAGGCTACCTGCCGCCACTGATGAAAGGCATTGTCTGTGATGTCAATATATACAGTTTATTTAAGTCAGTAGTACATTAAGAGTACAGCACATTGGACTCCGTGAAGTGTCATCAGCATTAACTTTAGAATTATTGCAGTTCTTCCTGCAAGTGTGTGTGTGTGTGTGTGTGTGTGTGTGTGTGTGTGTGTGTGTGTGTGTGTGTGTGTGTGTGTGTGTGTGTGTGTGTGTGTGTGTGTGTGTGTGTGAGAGAGTTAGTTAGTTAGTTAGTCTCCCTGGTCTCATCCGTGCAGCAGCTGGTCTCTGAGCTGTTTACTTTGCAGATGCTCATTACAGAGTGAAACTGTCAGCCTCCACTTTGGGCGCATTAGCATGTTAAGCCTCTCCACTCCACTCTCACCTCCCTAGTCCTGCTCTCATGGTGAACACTTCTGGTCTATCTGGGGCCCAGAGAGAGAGAGCGGAGGACGGAGGGGAGGGAGGATGAGGCGAGAGAGAGTGGGGGGGGAGCCGTTTGTAGTTTGTTTTTACAACTAACCTCATTAGTATAGCTGGAATGACATTAACGGTCAGGCAGGCAGGCTTTGAACTAATGTCAGTTTGTGTATGAGTCTGGGGGAAAAATGTAAGTGGGAAAGTGATTAAAAGGATAAACCTGTGCCAACCTGTGGTGTCACGAGTGTGTATTTTTGCATGCATTTCTGTGTGCGTTAGAGGTCTTTGCAGATCCACCTGTACCCGTATACCCGAGACCTGATCCGGATAATGTCACGGATCTGGGTTGGATCTGATATGATTGTCACGGGTCTCGGGTACAGTACGTGTAATTTTAACTGACTTGTCCCTAAGGGCTAGTGCATTTCTGTGCGTGACTCCTGCAGTAGAGAAAGAGAGAGAAAAATGGTATAATAATAGGCTACAACAACCAAGAGCCAACAGGTAGGCAGGCTGCTACTTACTTTTCTGAATGGAGATGTTATTTGTAACTGTAAGATCAGAAAGCGCATGCACTGCAGCCTCAGTTAGTCTAGGTAGCTAACATTAGCTAGCTTAACTAGGTTCTTGTCCCGGTTTGATGCAGACAGGCAGTCCAAGACAGGTACTACGCAAATCATATTTGACGATAAATGACCTAGCCATGGCAGCTATTAGACTATTAGGCTTGCTTGCTGTCTCTCCTATCTCTCTCCCTCCCTCCTCCCTGCTCCCCATGTCACTCGCTCACAGTATGGTCCCTCCCTCCTCCCTGCTCCCCATGTCACTCGCTCACAGTATGGTCCCTCCCTCCTCCCTGCTCCCCATGTCACTCGCTCACAGTATGGTCCCTCCCTCCTCCCTGCTCCCCATGTCAGTTGCTCACAGTATGGTCCCTCCCCTGCCTGCTCCCCATGTCACTCGCTCACAGTATGGTCCCTCCCCTGCCTGCTCCCCATGTCACTCGCTCACAGTATGGTCCCTCCCCTGCTGCTCCCCATGTCACTCGTTCACAGTATGGTCCCTCCCTCCTCCCTGCTCCCCATGTCACTTGCTCACAGTATGGTCCCTCCCTTCTACCTGCTCCCCATGTCACTCGCTCACAGTATGGTTCCTCCCTCCTCCCTGCTCCCCATGTCACTCGCTCACAGTATGGTCCCTCCCTCCCTCCCGTCTGCTCCCGATGTCACTCGCTCACAGTATGGTCCCTCCCTCCTCCCTGCTCCCCATGTCACTCGCTCACAGTATGGTCCCTCCCTCCTCCCTGCTCCCCATGTCACTCGCTCACAGTATGGTCCCTCCCTCCTCCCTCCTCCCTGCTCCCCATGTCACTTGCTCACAGTATGGTCCCTCCCTCCTCCCTGCTCCCCATGTCACTCGCTCACAGTATGGTCCCTCCCTCCTCCCTGCTCCCCATGTCACTTGCTCACAGTATGGTCATTCCCTCCTCCCTGCTCCCCATGTCACTCGCTCACAGTATAGTCATTCCCTCCTCCCTGCTCCCCATGTCACTTGCTCACAGTATGGTCATTCCCTCCTCCCTGCTCCCCATGTCACTCGCTCACAGTATGGTCCCTCCCTCCTCCCTCCTCCCTGCTCCCCATGTCACTTGCTCACAGTATGGTCCCTCCCTCCTCCCTGCTCCCCATGTCACTCGCTCACAGTATGGTCCCTCCCTCCTCCCTGCTCCCCATGTCACTTGCTCACAGTATGGTCATTCCCTCCTCCCTGCTCCCCATGTCACTCGCTCACAGTATGGTCCCTCCCTCCTCCCTGCTCCCCATGTCACTCGCTCACAGTATGGTCATTCCCTCCTCCCTGCTCCCCATGTCACTCGCTCACAGTATGGTCCCTCCCTCCTCCCTCCTCCCTGCTCCCCATGTCACTTGCTCACAGTATGGTCCCTCCCTCCTACCTGCTCCCCATGCCACTCGCTCACAGTATGGTCCCTCCCTCCTCCCTGCTCCCCATGTCACTCGCTCACAGTATGGTCCCTCCCTCCTCCCTGCTCCCCATGTCACTTGCTCACAGTATGGTCATTCCCTCCTCCCTGCTCCCCATGTCACTCGCTCACAGTATGGTCATTCCCTCCTCCCTGCTCCCCATGTCACTTGCTCACAGTATGGTCCCTCCCTCCTCCCTGCTCCCCATGTCACTCGCTCACAGTATGGTTCCTCCCTCCTCCCTGCTCCCCATGTCACTCGCTCACAGTATGGTCCCTCCCTCCCTCCCGTCTGCTCCCGATGTCACTCGCTCACAGTATGGTCCCTCCCTCCTCCCTGCTCCCCATGTCACTCGCTCACAGTATGGTCCCTCCCTCCTCCCTGCTCCCCATGTCACTCGCTCACAGTATGGTCCCTCCCTCCTCCCTCCTCCCTGCTCCCCATGTCACTTGCTCACAGTATGGTCCCTCCCTCCTCCCTGCTCCCCATGTCACTCGCTCACAGTATGGTCCCTCCCTCCTCCCTCCTACCTGCTCCCCATGTCACTCGCTCACAGTATGGTCCCTCCCTCCTCCCTGCTCCCCATGTCACTCGCTCACAGTATGGTCCCTCCCTCCTCCCTGCTCCCCATGTCACTTGCTCACAGTATGGTCATTCCCTCCTCCCTGCTCCCCATGTCACTCGCTCACAGTATGGTCATTCCCTCCTCCCTGCTCCCCATGTCACTTGCTCACAGTATGGTCATTCCCTCCTCCCTGCTCCCCATGTCACTCGCTCACAGTATGGTCCCTCCCTCCTCCCTCCTCCCTGCTCCCCATGTCACTTGCTCACAGTATGGTCCCTCCCTCCTCCCTGCTCCCCATGTCACTCGCTCACAGTATGGTCCCTCCCTCCTCCCTGCTCCCCATGTCACTTGCTCACAGTATGGTCATTCCCTCCTCCCTGCTCCCCATGTCACTCGCTCACAGTATGGTCCCTCCCTCCTCCCTGCTCCCCATGTCACTCGCTCACAGTATGGTCATTCCCTCCTCCCTGCTCCCCATGTCACTCGCTCACAGTATGGTCCCTCCCTCCTCCCTCCTCCCTGCTCCCCATGTCACTTGCTCACAGTATGGTCCCTCCCTCCTCCCTGCTCCCCATGTCACTCGCTCACAGTATGGTCCCTCCCTCCTCCCTGCTCCCCATGTCACTTGCTCACAGTATGGTCATTCCCTCCTCCCTGCTCCCCATGTCACTCGCTCACAGTATGGTCCCTCCCTCCTCCCTGCTCCCCATGTCACTCGCTCACAGTATGGTCCCTCCCTCCTCCCTGCTCCCCATGTCACTCGCTCACAGTATGGTCCCTCCCTCCTCCCTGCTCCCCATGTCACTTGCTCACAGTATGGTCCCTCCCTCCTCCCTCTTCCCTCCTCCCCATGTCACTTGCTCACAGTATGGTCCCTCCCTCCTCCCTCCTCCCCATGTCACTTGCTCACAGTATGGTCATTCCCTCCTCCCTGCTCCCCATGTCACTCGCTCACAGTATGGTTCCTCCCTCCTCCCTGCTCCCCATGTCACTCGCTCACAGTATGGTCCCTCCCTCCTCCCTGCTCCCCATGTCACTTGCTCACAGTATGGTCCCTCCCTCCTCCCTCCTCCCCATGTCACTTGCTCACAGTATGGTCCCTCCCTCCTCCCCATGTCACTTGCTCACAGTATGGTTCCTCCCTCCTCCCTGCTCCCCATGTCACTCGCTCACAGTATGGTTCCTCCCTGCTCCCCATGTCACTTGCTCACAGTATGGTTCCTCCCTCCTCCCTGCTCCCCATGTCACTCGCTCACAGTATGGTCCCTCCCTCCTCCCCATGTCACTTGCTCACAGTATGGTTCCTCCCTGCTCCCCATGTCACTCGCTCACAGTATGGTCCCTCCCTCCTCCCCATGTCACTTGCTCACAGTATGGTTCCTCCCTCCTCCCTGCTCCCCATGTCACTCGCTCACAGTATGGTTCCTCCCTCCTCCCTGCTCTCCATGTCACTCGCTCACAGTATGGTCCCTCCCTCCTCCCTCCTCCCCATGTCACTTGCTCACAGTATGGTTCCTCCCTCCTCCCTGCTCCCCATGTCACTCGCTCACAGTATGGTTCCTCCCCTGCCTGCTTGAGCAGAACCGCTCTCCCTCTTCTCACACTGTATCAGCTCCGGTTAATAAAGTAGCTAAAAAACATATTTTTCCACTGCTTTCCTCCCTCAGGTTGGATCGGACCGGGTCTGGATCAGAACAGGTTTATACAGAACGGGTCTAGTTGTCCTCGGGCCCGTTCGGAACGGGTCTCTATATGATTTGTATTTATTTATGCATATTGGGTCTAGGTGGGAAAGCCCCAGGTCCATTTTAGGACAGGTCCAACTATTTGGGTCCGTGAGGCGTGTCAAATCAAATCAAATTTATTTATATAGCCCTTCGTACATCAGCTGATATCTCAAAGTGCTGTACAGAAACCCAGCCTAAAACCCCAAACAGCAAGCAATGCAGGTGTAGAAGCACGGTGGCTAGGAAAAACTCCCTAGAAAGGCCAAAACCTAGTAAGAAACCTAGAGAGGAACCAGGCTATGTGGGGTGGCCAGTCCTCTTCTGGCTGTGCCGGGTGGAGATTATAACAGAACATGGTCAAGATGTTCAAATGTTCATAAATGACCAGCATGGTCGAATAATAATAAGGCAGAACAGTTTAAACTGGAGCAGCAGCACAGTCAGGTGGACTGGGGACAGCAAGGAGTCATCATGTCAGGTATTCCTGGGGCATGGTCCTAGGGCTCAGGTCCTCCGAGAGAGAGAAAGAAAGAGAGAATTAGAGAGAGCATATGTGGGATGGCCAGTCCTCTTCTGGCTGTGCCGGGTGGAGATTATAACAGAACATGGCCAAGATGTTCAAATGTTCATAAATGACCAGCATGGTCGAATAATAATAAGGCAGAACAGTTGAAAGAAACTGGAGCAGCAGCACGGCCAGGTGGACTGGTGACAGCAAGGAGTCATCATGTCAGGTAGTCCTGGGGCATGGTCCTAGGGCTCAGGTCCTCCGAGAGAGAGAAAGAGAGAATTAGAGAACGCACACTTAAATTCACACAGGACACCGAATAGGACAGGAGAAGTACTCCAGATATAACAAACTGACCCTAGCCCCCCGACACATAAACTACTGCAGCATAAATACTGGAGGCTGAGACAGGAGGGGTCTGGCGTGTGTGTGTGTGTGTCTGTGTCTGTGTCCTGTCCTCACTGTGACCTGATCAGAGTTTATCCTGGTCAGCTCACATGGCCAGGAAAAACTCTTGGCCCTAGGTAGGCTAGGTATGACTATGGGCCGCTGGTATGTCTTAAATTTGCTGGGTCACTGCCTCAATGCTATTCTGCATGTGTTTCATCCAAAGTAGTATAATTTCTCCCTAAAGCAATGAAGAATAGTCCACTGAGACAGTGATTTATGAGAGTGGCAGAAGATTAATGACCAGACCAGAGTTTTGGCTCCATCACTGGACCACTGCCTTTTTGACCATAAAAATATTATTGTTCTATGTAATTATGCTGCTAGGATCCACTGATGTACAATATAGCCCGTTTCTCATTTCAGTTTAACTACTTAAAATGGTCAGTAGTTGAGAATGTCTTGGCTTACAAATTATATTGAGGAGAGAACAGAATTATTGAGCTAATAAAGGAGTTATATTGTGATCACCTTTTACATTTTTGAGGAATGGAAAATATTGGTATGATAAAAAATGACTCATGACTTTTAAATTGATCTATTCCTAAATCATAACATGTTTACATTATTGCTTTATTTCTCTTAGAATAAAGTGTAACCTATGTCACTGCAACTAAAAACAGCCTATTCCTCCTATACTGTACCGCTTTTACTCATCTCCCCTCTTCCTCTTTATCTGTGCTCCCCAGGGGTCTCCTACTCCTACCTGCAGGGGCAGCCGCTGGCTGAGGAGGACGTGGCAGTGGATGTGAAGTTGTACAGTCACCGGTGGAGGAGGTGGCTGTCCCCAGAACAACCACTTAACATGGACAATAACAGGGCCAGCCAGGACCAGGATCAGCAGGACCGAGACCAGAGTCAAGACCAGTCTGAGGGGAACTTCCCAGGCCTGCTCTCAGCAGAGGACAGCCAGGACACTGACAACAGCTCCCAGATAGAGGTACAGTTACACCAACAGTGTTTCCCCTACCATTACTCAGCAGGATACAAAGGTGGGATCAACTTCTTACCTCTGTTGCCCACTGTAAAAAAAAGGGAAAAAAAGTGGTTTGATATTTGCAGTGGTGAAAAAAGTACTCAATTGTCATACTTGAGTAAAAGTACAGATACCTTAATAGAAAATAACTCAAGTAAAAGTGAAAGACACCCAGTGAAATATTACTTGAGTAAAAGTTTCAACGTTCTTGGTTTAAAACATACTTGGGTATCAAAAGTAAATGGAATTGCTAAAATTAAGTATCAAATGTAAAATGATAAATCATTTCAAATTCCTTATATTAAGCAAACCAGACATCATTTACAAACGAAGCATTTGTGTTTAGTGAGCCTGTCAAATCAGAGGCAGTAGGGATGACCAGGGATGTTCTCTTAAAGTGTGTGAATTGGACCATTTTCTAGTCTTGCTAAGCATTCAAAATGTAACGAATACTTTTGGGTGTCAGGGAAAATGTATAAAAAGTGAAAGTACATTATTTTCTTTAGGGGTGGAGTGAAGAGTACAGATACCCCCCCAAAACTACTTAAGTAGTACTTTAAAGTATTTTAAATGAAGTACTTTACACCACTGGATATTTGTAGCACCAAACCTGTTTACCATGAACTAGTGCGTGTTGGTCATTTCTTTCTGGGTAAGACCTATTATTGGATTCCTGGATTCCTGTCATTGTTGTTGAGCTCCTCATACTTTCCTTTGTTTGCTGAAGAGCGGAGGCTTACCAGAACTCTGTTACTTCAGGGGGCTTGGTGTTCCGCCAAGGAGAAACTATTTAGGGGAAACACTTGGGCCCACAGAGTGAACACCCCAGATAACCCTCTGAGACAGGGAGGGAGAATGTCTGGATTTACCTGTGAGGTTTCTATTAGAATATGAACAGAGCCTAAACTGCATTAGTTCCTCAATCCTCTTTAATCTACAACTACAATATTCCTGGGCAACTCTCTGAGGAGAAAAAGTAGACAACCCGAGAACAGAGTGATTAGATGATAATGAAAATCAGGACTAGGGGACCTTTTGGCGGATGAATACTTAATATCAAATTAAAGCTCAGCACACCCCTAGGTAGTCATTCATCATAACTTGCTGTGTGTGGACTGAGGGTGAGTCACCTTAAAGTACCCCAGAAAGAGACCAGAACAACAGGTTATTAAAACGTCTATGGGATATGTGAGACGGTAGCGTCCCACTTGACCAAAAGCCAGAGAAAATGCAGAGCGCCAAATTCAAATAAATTCCTATAAAAATCAAACTTTCATGAAATCACACATGTAAGATACCAAATTAAAGTTACACGTGTTGTGAATCCAACCAATATGTCAGATTTCAAAAGGCTTTTCGGGGTAAGCAAACGATGCTATTATCTGAGGATAGCACCTCCATAAACAAAAGAGAGAAAACATTTCAACCCTGCAGGCGCGACACAAAACACAGAAATAAAAATATAAATCATGCCTTACCTTTGACGAGCTTCTTCTGTTGGCATTCCAATATGTCCCATAAACATCACAAATGGTCCTTTTGTTCGATTAATTCCATCCAATAATATTCAAAATGTCCATTTATTTGGAGCGTTTGATCCAGAAAAACACTGGTTCCAACTTGTGTAACGGTTTTCTTGGGCTGAAGGAGAGGCGGACCAAAATGCAGCGTGGTGGTTATTCATGGTTCTTTAATGAAGAAAACTATACATGAATAAACTAACAAAACAATAAACGTGCGGAAACCTAAACAGCCTATCTGGTGACAACAAACACAAAGACAGGAACAATCACCCACGACCTAACAAAAACCCCAAGACAAAACACACCACATACAAAACCCATGTCACACCCTGGCCTGACCAAATTAATAAAGAAAACACAAAATACTAAGACCAGGGCGTGACAGAACCCCCCCCCCCCCAAGGTGCGGACTCCCGACCGCACAACTAAACCCATAGGGGAGGGTCCGGGTGGGCGTCTGTCCATGGTGGCGGCTCCGGCGCGGGACGTGGACCCCACTCCAACAAAGTCTTAGTCCCTTTGCCTTGCGTCCTTAGATAGGCGATCCTCGCCGCCGACCTTGGCCTAGTAGTCCTCACCAAGGGCCCCACTGGACTGAGGGGCAGCTCGGGACTGAGGTAGCTCGGGACTGAGGGGTAGCTCGGGACTGAGGGGTAGCTCAGCACTGAGGGGTAGCTCAGCACTGAGAGGAAGCTCGGCACTGAGAGGAAGCTCAGGCAGGTAGTTGGCTCTGGCAGATCTTGGCAGTTCTGGCAGATCCTGGCTGACTGGCGGATCCTGGCTGAATGGCGGATCCTGGCTGAATAGCGGATCCTGGCTGAATAGCGGATCTGGAAGATCCTGGCTGACTGGCAGCTCTGGCTGCTCCATGCTGACTGGCAACTCTGGCTGCTCCATGCTGACTAGCTGCTCTGGCTGCTCCATGCTGACTGGCTGCTCCATGCTGACTGGCGACTCTGGCTGCTCCATGCTGACTGGCGGCTCTGGCTGCTCCATGCTGACTGGCGGCTCTGGCTGCTCCATGCTGACTGCCGGCTCTGGCTGCTCCATGCTGACTGGCGGCTCTGGCTGCTCCATGCTGACTGGCGTTTCTTGCTGCTCCATGCTGACTGGCGGCTCTGGCTGCTCCATGCTGACTGGCGGCTCTGGCTGCTCCATGCAGACTGGCAGCTCTGGCGGCTCCTTGCAGACTGGCAGCTCTGGCGGCTCCTTGCAGACTGGCAGCTCTGGCTGCTCCTTGCAGACTGGCAGCTCTGGCGGCATCCTGCAGACTGGCAGCTCTGGCAGCTCCTTGCAGACTGGCAGCTCCTTGCAGACTGGCAGCTCCTTGCAGACTGGCAGCTCTGGACAGGCGGGAGACTCCGGCAGCGCTGTAGAGGCGGAAGGCTCTGGCAGCGCTAAACAGGCGGGAGACTCCGGCAGCGCTGTAGAGGCGGAAGGCTCTGGCAGCGCTGGACAGGCGAGGCGCACTGTAGGCCTGATGCGTGGTGCTGGCACTGGTGGTACTGGGTCGAGAACACGCACAGGAAGCCTGGTGCGGGGAGCTGCCACCGGAGGGCTGATGCGTGGAGGTGGTACTGGATAGACCGGACCGTGCAGGCGCACTGGAGCTCTTGAGCACCGAGCCTGCCCAACCTTACCTGGTTGAATGCTCCCGGTCGCCCTGCCAGTGAGGCGAGGTGAAATATCCCGCACTGGGCTATGCAGGCGAACCGGGGACACCGAGTGCAAGGCTGGTGCCATGTAAGCCAGCCCAAGGAGACGCACTGGGGACCAGATGCGTAGAGCCGGCTTCATGGCACTTGGCTCGATGCTCACTCTAGCCCGGCCGATACGCGGAGCTGGAATGTACCGCACCGGGCTATGCACCCGCACTGGAGACACCGTGCGCACCACAGCATAACACGGTGCCTGCTCGGTCTCTCTAGCCCTCCGGTAAGCACAGGAAGTTTGCGCAGGTCTCCTACCTGGCGTAGCCATACTCCCTGTGAGACCCCCCCCCCCCCCCCAATACATTTTTGGGGCTGACTCTCGGGCTTCCATCCGCTTCGCCGTGCTGCCTCCTCATACCAGCGCCTCTCCGCTTTCGCCGCCTCCAGTTCTTCTTTGGGGCGGCGATATTCTCCAGGCTGAGCCCAGGGTCCTTCCTCGTCCAATTCATCCTCCCATGTCCATTCCTCTCGCTGCTCCTGCTGCCGTTTCTCCTGCTGCACCTTGGGGCGGTGACACTCCCCTGGCTTTGCCCAGGGTCCTCTCCCGTCGAGGATTTCTTCCCAAGTCCAGAAGTCCTTATTACGCTGCTCCTGCTGCTGCCCGTTACCACGCCGCTTGGTCCTGTTGTGGTGGGTGATTCTGTAACGGTTTTCTTGGGCTGAAGGAGAGGCGGACCAAAATGCAGCGTGGTGGTTATTCATGGTTCTTTAATGAAGAAAACTATACATGAATAAACTAACAAAACTATAAATGTGCGAAAACCTAAACAGCCTATCTGGTGACAACAAACACAAAGACAGGAACAATCACCCACGACCTAACAAAAACCCCAAGACAAAACACACCACATACAAAACCCATGTCACACCCTGGCCTGACCAAATTAATAAAGAAAACACAAAATACTAAGACCAGGGCGTGACAACGTGACTACAAAATATCTCAAAAGTTACCTGTAAACTTTGCCAAAACATTTCAAACTACTTTTGTAATAAAACTTTAGGTATTTTTAAAAGTAAATAATCGATACAATTGAAGACGGGATGATCTGTGTTCAATACAGGAAGAAAACAAACTGAAGCATGCTTTCTGGTCATGCACCTCTATCAAACAGTACACATGAAGTGACCCTCGTTCAAGATGGCTGTACTTCTTCATTACACAAGGGAATAACCTCAACCAATTTCTAAAGACTGGTGACATCCAGTGGAAGCGGTAGGAACTGCAAGTAAGTCCCTTAGAAATCTGTATTCCCAATGAAAACTCATTGAAAAGAGGGTGACCTCAAAAAAACAATCTGAATGGTTTGTCCTCTGGGTTTTGCCTGCTACATAACTTCTGTTATACTCACAGACATGATTCAAACAGTTTTAGAAACCCCTGTTTACTATCCAAATCTACTAATGATATGCATATCCGATGAGTAACAGGCAGTTGAATTTGGGCATGCTTTTCATCCATAATTCCAAATGCTGCCCCCTATCCTAGAGAAGTTTTAAAGGGTAATTCCACCACTTTTTATATTTACAGTGCCTTCAGAAAGTATTCACACCGCTTGACCTTTTCAAAATAAACTGACGTTGAATATCCCTTTAGGCATGGTGAAGTTATTAAGTACACTTTGGATGGTGCATCAATACACCCAGTCCCTATAAAGATACCGTTTCCAGAGAGGAAGGAAACTCAAGGATTTCACCATGATGACTTGGTGACCATGGTGACTTTAAAAAGGTTACAGAGTTTAATGGCTGTGATAGGAGAAAACTGAGGATGGATCAACAATATTGTAGTTACTCCACAATACTAACATAAATGACAGAGTGAAAAGACGGAAGCCTGGACAGTATACAAAATATTCTAAAAACATGCAAGCCAGTTTGCAAGGCACTAAAGTAAACTGCAAACAAATTGGCAAAGAAATTAACTTTATGTCCTGAATAAAAAGCGTTTTTTAGGATAAAAAGAAACGGAATAGAGTAAAGCACAGCAAAGTCCTAGAGGAAAACCTGGTTCAGTCTGCTTTCCAACAGAAACTGGGAGACAAATTACCCAGAAAGACTCACAGCTGTAATCGCTGCCAAAGGTGATTATAACATGTATTAACTCAGGGCTGTAAATACTTGATTTTCAAAACATTTGCAAAAGCATTTCTAAAAACATGTTTTCACTTTGTCATTATGAGGTATTTTGTGTAGATGGGTGAGAAAAAACATATATTTAATCAATGAGTTCAGGCTGTAACACAACAAAATGTGGAATAGGTCAAGGGGTGTGAACACTTTCTGAAGGTACTGTATTATCTTCAGCACCATACAGTGTCTACATGAAAGCAACAAGTTTTTATGGTCATAAAAAATGGCATCGTGAAACTGCATTGAAAGGTAAAAACTGCAATGCGTTTCTAGCCAGGGACAATGCATTTCCCTGCTCCCTCCATCACCTTGAATCTCATAGCCTTAGAAAATCACTGTTTTCTACATAATTATGTTTTTTCATATCTTTTTAAGTACATAATGCAGAAATGTGCTGTTTTCTCAGAGACACTGGTATGATGCTAGACGTAATGATTATGAGGTTGAAAAGTGGTTGTATTCCCCCTTAACTTTGACCTCCTTCTCGACAGTCACAAGGCAAAAGGCCAGCCGGAGATTAATTTCTGGCTCTTGGTCTGTGTGTCACTGTGTCCCTTTGTAAATGAAAGGCAAGGACCCAGGTCCCTTGTTATTGTGCCTACTAGCCGAGCTCACCATTGCAGCCTAGCGCTCAGGCATTTAGTCATAACGATGGCGGCGGTGCGTCTGGTCCAGACTGATCGTTAAGTCTCTTTGTGACTTCAATCATCTCAGGTCTGCAGCCGGAGCGGCGCTCTGTGTGATAACAGAAGACGTTTTGATCTTCACCTAAACACACACATACACACACATGCGATCACCCAAACACACACACACTCACGCACACATACAAACACATGCGTGCTAACACACACATGCACAAACATACACACCACCAGGCGCGTAACTTGCCGGGGGGACAGGGGGTCATTACCTCCTCAATATTAGTAACAGGTAAGGTTTACTCTGAAGAGCCAGGCAACTACTGTCTTTATGTGGCTTTTCACCACAGTGCTACTCAGTTCCTCATTTTATGATTGGATACCACTGCCGCTAAATACGCTTTGGTTTGTGCCTGGTCCCCACTCGCACTCTGCACTCTCTCTTTCTCTTTGTGGCGTTTGCTGAGGAGAGGTAGCTATATTCACAGCACTCCAGTGTGTAAATATTTGGAACATTTTAAACGAGTGAAAGGTCATGAACATTTCATAATTGTATTGCTATGTTGTTATGAAACTAGCGTACTACTGGTGATGAGATATTAGTTTTATACCAAGTGATGCAATGCTCATTTGGCTAGGCTAACGTTAGCCTACCTAGCACCAATGCTAGCACCGTATCTAGATATTTTCCTTTTCAACTACAGTTTCAGATGAGCAGCACTCATTGAGTCAGTGTTCACCCTAGTGAAAAAGTAGCTAGTGCCCTTAATGGAGGTGCACAACAACACCAAAGAGTAGAAAAGTGCAGGACAAAATATTTTTGTTGTTGTTACAGAGAACTGTAAGTAAAGGAATGAATGGCTACATAGCTAGCTAACTACACTGTACATTTCATAATAGACTGGAACTATGTAATCAGACAGCTAGCTATAACTGTACATATTGCCAGGTAAAAAATAATTTAGCTAATAAAAGCACCATTGAATTCGTGTTAATAAGCTAACCCCATCATTGTTAAGGTCAGCCATTTAAGTCATATGATAATGGTATTTGGTCATATGATCATGGCAGGGTGGAAAAACCGAAAATGGAGCGAGCACACCACCCATGTTGAGGCAGGGAGAGGACGAACAGGTCATCAAGTGAGAATTTAAGTTAAAAAGCACTATCAGTTCAACTGATCATTTTTGCTCACTGTAGCCCAAGTACTATAACAAAACAGTTGTTGCCTACATTCTGATTTAATTTGGTTGTCATGGCAAGGGTTAGAGACAGTCAGTGGAGAGAGCGAGGGAGACAACACTGCCCATGTTGAGGCAGAGAGAGGACGAACAGGTCATCAGGTGAGAATTTGAAATGTAGTAGTGAGGAAACAATGGTGAAGTCGGAAGTTTACATACACCTTAGCCAAATACATTTCAACTCAGTTTTTCACAATTCCTGACATTTAATCCTCGTAAAAATTCCCTGTGTTAGGTCAGTTAGATCACCACTGTATTTTAAGAATTCTGACTTTTCGGAATTTTCGGATTTTTCGGACTTTTTGAATTTGTGAAATGTCAGAATAATAATAGGGAGAATGTTATTTCAGCTTTTATTTCTTTCATCACATTCCCAGTGGGTCAGAAGTTTACATACACTCAATTAGTATTTGGTAGCATTGCCTTTAAATTGTTTAACTTGGGTCAAACGTTTCGGGTAGTCTACCACAAGCTTCCCACAATTTTGTCCCATTCCTCCTGACAGAGCTGGTGTAACTGAGTCAGGTTTGTAGGCCTCCTTGCTCGTACACGCTTTTTCAGTTCTGCCCACACATTTTCTATAGGGTTGAGCTCAGGGCTTTGTGGTGGCCACTCCAATACCTTGACTTTGCTGTCCTGAAGCCATTTTGCCACAACTTTGGAAGTTTGCTTGGGGTCAATGTCCATTTGAAAGACCCATTTGCGACCAAGCTTTAACTTCCTGACTGATGTCTTGAGATGTTTCATCAATATATCCACATAATTTTCCTATCTCATGATGCCATCTATTTTGTGAAGTGCACCAGTCCCTCCTGCAGCAAAGCACACCCACAACATGATGCTGCCATCCCCATGCTTCATAGTTGGGATGGTGTTCTTCTGCTTGCAAGCCTCCCCCTTTTTCCTCCAAACATAATGATGGTCATTATGGCCAAACAGTTCTATTTTTGTTTCATCAGACCAGAGGACATTTCTCCAAAAAGTACAATCTTTGTCCCCATGTGCAGTTGCAAACCGTAGTCTGGCTTTTTTATGGCGGTTTTGGAGCTGTGGCTTCTTCTTTGCTGAGCGGCCTTTCAGGCTATATCGATACTACTCGTTTTACTGTGGATATAGATACTTTTGTACCTGTTTCCTCAAGCATCTTCACAAGGTCCTTTGCCGTTGTTCTGGGATTGATTTGCACTTTTCGTACCAAAGTACGTTCATCTCTAGGAGACAGAACGCGTCTCCTTCCTGAACGGCATGACGGCTGTGTGGTTCCATGGTTTTTATACTTGCGTACTGTTGTTTGTACAGATGAACGTGGTACCTTCAGGCTTTTGGAAATTGCTCCCAAGGATGAAACAGACTTCTGGAGGATTACAATATTTTTCTGAGGTCTTGGCTGACTTCTTTTGATGTCAAGCAAAGAGGCACTGAGTTTGAAGGTAGGCCTTGAAATACATCCACAGGCACACCACCTCAATTGACTCAAATTATGTCAATTAGTCTATCAGAAGCTTCTAAAGCCATGATATTATTTTCTGGAATGTTCCAGGCTGTTTAAAGGCACAGTCAACTTAGTGTTTGTAAACTTTTGACCAAGCTGGGAGTGTGATACAGTGAATTGTAAGTGAAATAATCTGTCTGTAAACAATTGTTGGAAAAATGACTTGTGTCATGCACAAAGTAGATGTCCTAACTGACTTACCAAAACTATAGTTTGTTAAAACCTCTTTGGGCTGCAATCCCATTAACGGGATGATATGACAACAGCCAGTGAAAGTGCAGGGCGCCAAATTAAAAACAACAGAAATATCATAATTAAAATTCCTCAAACATACATGTGTATCTTATACCGTTTTAAAGATAATCTTGTTGTTAATCCCACCACAGTGTCCGATTTCAAATATGCTTTTCAGCGAAAGCACCACAAACAATTATGTTAGGTCACCACCAAGCCACAGAAAAAACAGCCATTTTTCCAGCCAAAGATAGGAGTCACAAAAAGCACAAATAGAGATAAAATGAATCACTAACCTTTGATGATCTTCATCTGATGAAACTCATCGGACTTCATGTTACACAATACATGTATGTTTTGTTTGATAAAGTTCATATTTATATTTAAAAAATCTGAGTTTACATTGGCGCGTTACATTCACTAGTTCCAAAAACATCCAGTGATTTTGCATAGCTACATCGATTCAACAGAAATACTTATCATAAATGTAGATGATAATACAGGTTATACACATGGAATTATAGATATACCTCTCCTTAATGCAACAGCTGTGTCAGATTTCCCAAAAAACATTACGGAAACGCAAACCATGCAATAATCTGAGACGGCGCTCAGAACAATAGTTAAATTAGCCGCCATGTTGGAGTCAACAGAAACCAGAAATTACATGATAAATATTCCCTTACCTTTGATTATTTTCATCAGAATGCACTCCCAGGAATCCCAGGTCCACAATAAATGCCTGATTTGTTCAATAATGTCCGTTATTTATGTCCAATTAGCTACTATTGTTAGCGTGTTTGGTACACCTATCCAAACAATGGTGCTGGTCGACCATATCTTCGGACATTACAGGTCGAATAAACATTACAAACTAAGTACAGAATCAATCATTAGGATGTTTTATCATAAATCTTCAATAAAGTTTCCAACCGGAGAATTCCTTTGTGTCTTGAGGAGGAACGGAACGCAGTGTCGTGTCTTTGGCTATGCCGGATTAAGTGATATGACATGCTATTCTATAAAATAATTTCTCCGTCATTAATATTACCTGATTGAGCTAATCATGTAAATGTAATTAACTAGAGAGTCGGGCACCACAAAATAATATTTATAGAGCTGTTATCTTCCGAATAAACTCTTAAAGACCTAGTAATATTTTACATCAATAGCAGTCAACATTAATCGTCATCTTAATTCAGTCTCATCTGAAAGTTGTAAATTCTTGGTTATCTGCATGAACCCTGGCTAATAAGTTGAACCAGCAATATAAAATTGGGTTTAATTATTTATTTACTAAATACCTAACTAATCACACAGAATTACAAATACACATAATTAAATCATAAGTTGATTACAAATTACGTCATAAAGGAAAACGGCCCTAGCAGGCGGGAAAGATATGACAGCTTGTTACACAAAAGAAAAGGGGCTGGGTGAAAGTGAAAGAGCGGGAAGACTGAGAAACAAAGGGCGAAGCTGTGCTACCGTAAATACAGTATCTTATGCATTCTAAATTACCGCCCATTTGGAAAAGGAAAATGCAATAAATATTTACTCTGAGCTGCGCTTCGGTCGGTTGGTGGTAGATGGAAGGCCGTGTTGCCCAACCGAGTCCTTTGTCCCTTGAAGAATGTCTCTGCTGGTAAATTGAATACGTTGTCGTAACGTCGTTGTGTGGTAGACGGGATACTCTGTTCCTTCCTAACCCTCGTTTGCAGCGACTGTTGCCAACTCACTTCTGTAGTGAATAAGAGTTCAAAGTTCATACCATTCACAACCAAAGCTCACACTGATGTTGGCTTCGTTCTGTAGTTATTATCTGAACCATTCTGACATCGGACCGTCGTCCTCACGTCCTTGGAACAGATAGTTACATTGTCGTCAAGGGCTTATATAGGAAGGGAGAGGAGAGCGTGTTTGAAAAGTTTTATAGCCCATGTCCCTTCACAGGGGCAGGACACTGATTTGAGCAGAGCCCTATCTTGTGAAAACCCACATCTCACATTTTAGAAGCTAAAATCACATTTCATCCCATCACAAATAATTTCATATTCAAACATTTAAATTGAACAACAATTCCATGTGAATCCGATAACTCTCATGTGTAGACTTTCCACTGTAGAGTTGATGTAATCTGATCATTGATGAGAATGTCTCAGATGACAACCGAACTGACATCATATTCAATATTGGTCGGATTACCAGAATATAGTTAATTTCCCCCCACCTTCTGATGTTCCCAGAATCTCTATGTTAACCAAGGGTTTTGCAAATGTAACATCAGTAGGGTAGAGAGAGGAAAAGGGGGGAAAGAGGTATTTATGACTGTCATAAACTTACCCCCCAGGCCAATGTCATGACAGCAGGAAGATATCATGTGGTATGCACGTGACCGGGAAATGGCTGACTGCCAGTAGTCTGACTCATTCCCCTCTTATTCAGTCCCACAACACAGTAGAAGCCTCATTCAAATTTCTATAGATGGTTGACATCCAGTGGAAGTCCTGGGAAGTGAATCTTCATTCATATCCCAATGGGATTTCAATAGGGAATGGGTTGAAAATATACCAACCTCAGATTTCTCACTTCCTGTTTGGATTTCTTCTCAGGTTTTTGCCTGCCATATGAGTTCCGTTATGCTCACATACATCATTCAAACAGTTTTAGAAACTTCAGAGTGTTTTCTATCCAATACTACTAATAATATGCATATATTAGCAACTGAGACTGAGGAGCAGGCTGATTACTCTGGGCACCTTTCATCCAAGCTACTCAATAGTGCCCCTGCAGCCATAAGAAGTTAATTAACAAGAGATTTGTGGAGTGGTTGAAAAACAAGTTTTAATGACTTCGACCTAAGTGTATGTAAACTTCCAACTTCAACTGAAAGTGTGGTCCTAAAACATGCCTTGTAGATGTATTATTGTTTAAGTTTAGTCACATTTTGCCAATAGAATGACCCTTCGATTTTGGCTATAGAAAGTAAGACCATGTTTGTTGTCATCATTTGTGTAACATAGTTTCTTTGCCCCCCCCCTCCTTAAAAATGTGTCAGCCAGACAGTCACTCACAAAGTATACCACAAATCGCTGTCCATGGTGCTGAAATTGCAACATGTGTATGCGGTTGCATCTCTTGAATCGATGAAAGGATTTCTATGGACCCAGGGCATAGCTTTTCTTCAGCTTATGGATAAATGTTTACTGGTAGGCCTATTTGGTCGTCATTTTCTCAGGTTAAGCCTAACATTTCATGAAGCTATACACGGTGTCTCATTGCTGGCATTTTTAGTCTACTGGCTGGTAGCAATAATGTAATTAGTTTTTCAGTAATTACAGTTGGAAATTCAAATATTGCAGAATGTCAAATACATTTTCGATACAACAGAGTACTAGCCAGCTACCAATAGATGTTTTAGAATATACAGCTGTCCTCGTTGCCCTGTATTCATTCCCTGTATTCACTCATCACAATATTGGTTTTGAACGTTCTTTTTGGACTGAGCATTCTGCTCAATAAATCATCAATGAGTGCTGATGAAGATTTAATCCAAAGTGCATTACAGTGGCTTGGAACTACAATGACATTCAAAATTAAGCAAGTAATTATTAGGAAAACCTTTTGTCATCATTTTGATGTCACCAGATTGACTTTTAGATGCAGTATAAAGTTAGCTAGCGAGCTAAGATTGAGTGGAGGCCACCGGATTTTAGCTAGCTAATGTTAGCAATGCTAGCTATCGTTGACAAACTAATGACAACATTGCCTTCTGTCTAAAGTCAATTTGACCACATGATAATGCTGGCAAAGTTATTTGCTACTAAATATTTGCCTACTAAATATTTGCCTACTTTAGCAATGTCATCATATTTCCAGGCGCTATAGTGTAATTTGGATGAAACAGTAGTTAGCCTAGTTCCAGAATGACTGGGCTTATCACCCCTTTAGGGCACCACTACGGCGCTGTTGGTAGCGGGTTGCTTGAGACCATTCATAACAATGACATGACCGAGTGACGAAGGTGCAACCTATGAATAGGCTACCTGAACCTGCACGACATGAGCCATCCTCACGCTGACATCTCCCAGCTTGGATTAGAAAGTTGTTGATACTAGGGATGGTTTCATAATGGGGTGTACTATCTATAGCTATATACTGTCTTTAGCTGCAATTTAGGTGCTATTTATAGACTGTATACATTAAATCAGGCCTAAATTAAATTAGATACAACTTGAGAGACTCCTCTAGTCTCCTTAAGTCCTCCTTTTTTGTGTGAAAATGTTTTCACCACGGCCTGTAGGTCCAGGCTGCGGACCCGACTGTTTCCTATACTGAGTATTTTTGCCAAACCAGACAGTCTTTCCTGAGACATTGTGCATTATATGTCCATTGTGCTGCACACAATTTAAACGTAGTCTTGAATGGTGCATACCAAGATATACTGTACCAGAGATATGGGACTGTTGATATTGCAACCACACAACTCAAATGCCGCATCACCAGTATGAACGAAAATCGCAAACCACTTTTTTTGTTCAAGCCCTCAACGACTGTTGTCTGCTAAATATAATAATCTACTTGCATCTGACAATTTATTGGCTGTCCAGTATCCAGACGACCAGTCCCCAGAGCTTCCTATACAGTTAATCTCTTTCCATAATGTGTTGAAGCCCGCAATTAAGGAGAATGAGAGGCTCAATTAAAGGTGTTGCAGAACTGCTGTATTTGAAGCACGTCTCGTTTCTTCCCAGTTTCCCTGATGTTGCTAAGGCAATCTGTCACATTCTGACCTTAGTTCCTTTGTTATGTCTTTGTTTTAGTTTGGTCAGGGCGTGAGTTGGGGTGGGTAGTCTATGTTCCTTTTTCTATGTTGTGTTTATGTGTTCGGCCTGATATGGTTCTCAATCAGAGGCAGGTGTCGTTCGTTGTCTCTGATTGAGAATCATGCTTAGGTAGCCTTTTCCCACCTGTGTTTTGTGGGTGATTATTTTCTGTTCAGTGTTTTTTCATTCACCGTACAGGACTGTTCGTTTGTCTGTTTTGTTCAGTGTTCAGTTATTTTATAAAAAATATGGACACTTACCACGCTGCGCATTGGTCCTCCTCTCCTCATTCCAACGACGATCGTTACAGAATCACCCAGCAACCAAGGACCAAGCAGCGTGGTATCGGGCAGCAGCGATCTCTGGACTCATGGACATGGGAGGAGATTTTGGACGGAAAGGGACCCTGGACACAGGCTGGGAAATATCGTCGCCCCAAGGCAGAGCTGGAGGCAGCGAAAGCTGAGCGGCGGCGATATGAGGAGGCAGCACGGCAGCGCGACAGGCACGAGAGGCGGACCCCAAATTTATTTTGGGAGGGGGGCACACGGGGAGTGTGGCAGAGTCAGGTTGGGGACCTGAGCCCACTCCTCGTGGAGTGGTACTGCAGTACTGGTCAGGCACCGTGTTATGCGGTCAATCGCACGGTGTCGCCAGTACGTGCTCATAGCCCGGTGGGCTATAGGCCAGCACCCCGCAAGTGCCAAGCGAGAGTGGGCATCCAGCCAGGGCGTGTTGTGCCAGCCCAGCGTGTTTGGTCTCAAGTACGCCATTTCGGCCCAGGGTATCCTGCGCCAGCGCTGCATGCTGTGTCTCCAGGGCGCTGGGAGGGTGCAGTGCGTCCTATGCCTGCGCTCCGCCCGTGCCGGGCGAATGTGGGTATTGAGCCTAAGGGAGAGGTGCGAGTGGTATGTACCAGATCTCCAGTGCTCACCCACAGCCCGGTTCAACCTGTGCCTGCACTCTGGAGGGTCCGGTCTAAAGGGGTCATCCAGCCTGGAGGAGTGGTGCCAAGGCTGCGCACCAGGGCTCCAATGTTCCCCCACAGCCCGGTCCATCCGGTGCCTCCTCCAAGCACCAGGCCTCCTGTAGGTCTCTCCAGCCTGGTGGGTCCTGTGGCAGCCCCACGCACCAGGCTGTCTCTCCGTCTCCTCCCTCCAGGTCCACCCGTCTGTCTTGAGCTGCCAGAGCCGCCCGTCTGTCCTGAGCTGCCAGAGCCGCCCGTCTGTCCTGAGCGGCCAGAGCCGCCCGTCTGTCCAGAGCTGCCAGAGCCGCCCGTCTGTCCAGAGCCGCCAGAGACGCCCGTCTGTCCTGAGCTACCAGAGCCGCCCGTCTGTCAGGAGCTGCCAGAGCCGCCCGTCAGTCAGGAGTTGCCAGAGCCGCCCGTCAGTCAGGAGTTGCCAGAGCCGCCCGTCAGTCAGGAATTGCCAGAGCCGCCCGTCAGTCAGGAGCTGCCAGAACCGCCCGTCAGTCAGGAGCTGCCAGAGCCGGCCGTCAGTCAGGAGCTGCCAGAGCCGCCCGTCAGTCAGGAGCTGCCAGAGCCGCCCGTCAGTCAGGAGCTGCCAGAGCCGCCCGTCAGTCAGGAGCTGCCAGAACCGCCCGTCGGTGAAGAGCTGCCGGAGTCGCCCTCCTGTCCGGCGCTGCCGGAGTCTCCCTCCTGTCCGGCGCTACTGGAGTCTCCCTCCTGTCCGGCGCTGCCTGAGTCTCCTGTCCGTCCGGCGCTGCCGGAATCTCCCTTCCATTCGGGGCCTGCTGCTAGGGTCCCGAGTCCGAGGTCGGCGGCGAGGGTCGTCGCTCTAAAGGAACCAAGGAGGCGGGTAAAGAAGCGGGCAAAGACTATGGTGTTGTGGGGTCCACGTCCCGCGCCAGAGCCGCCACCGTGGACAGACACCCACCCAGACCCTCCCCTATAGGTTCAGGTTTTGTGGCCGGAGTCCGCACCTTTGGGGGGGGGGGGGGGGGATGTGGTACAAAGTGTGGGAATGAACTAACATTAAACCCATTGGGTGCAATGCAATCAAGATTTGATATTGATTGTGTGACCAATTCCTCGTTCATTGTGACGAATAGCAAACCGCTGAACCGCTGAACATGTTGTCCTTAATCATGGCTTGGGAGTTGGGAAAGCTTGGCAGCCATGTGTTTGTTGTGGTGTTGTGTTGAGGGGTGATATTGCTGGAGCATTGTGAATGTGGTGCGGGATGATTGTCCCAATGATGCCATGTTAAATTCCACATGGCTTTATCAAAGACTAGGGCACCTCCATTAGTACTAAGCAGCAGCATGTCAACAAACAGACACAAGTCTCAGTATTAATTTGTGCTTAATTTGTGAATTGGGAGGTGCCGGAACAAAAAGTGAGTGTGAGAGGGGGGGGGGGGGTGATCTGGGGAGCTCTGATAATAAAGCATTGCATGCATATCATCACATTTGTGTCGTGGCATAGAGCAGAAGAGTCACTTACAGAAGTTGCACAAATGGGGCATTTCATAGAATTCTATGTCATTTTACATGACGTAAGACATTGACATTGACATTTTTAATGCCTCGTTCAAAACAACTGGGAACTCTGGGAAAAGAATTTGCTCCGACTGAATCCAACTCGGAATTCCAAGTGGGGAACTCTGGCCTCTTTCTAGAGCTCCGACTTTCGAACCTGAAGATCACTGATGCCATGATTCAACCTTGTTTTTCCCCCCAGAGTTCCCAGTTGTCTTGAAAGCACCTTAATACCGCACAAATAATTGAAATGACAGGCTACTTTGACACCAGACAAACTGAGAATCTGAGATCAAATGAAAACGACCTTGTCTTGAATCCATCAATAGTCTAGGGCCCTAGGTGTGGGGAGACGCATGTTATATACTACAATATGAGGAGTAAATTATAGTCCTAAAATTGACAACGATGCATAGCTCACTAGCTGGTGATGGCCTATGTGCCTGTGCCAAAAGCCTGTCTCTCTATTGTTTTATTTTGTTAATCAATATTTGGAAGTTGATCAAATATTTTGTTAACCTACAGCTGGCAGATTAGAGTCTTTTCAGCAGGAGCCATTTGCTTTCCACTCTGTGTTTTGATGACGTGCAATGTTAGAGATATGCTAGAGATATGCTAGAGATATGAGAGTTTCAGGCTCATGTCTATCAGAGGAAGAGTGATAATAAAAAGTGAATCTCATTCTGTAGTAGATACGGGGGGGGGGGGGGGGCAGGAGAATTAACGAAAGGGCAACTCGAATGAACTTTGATCACATTTAAATGTTTACATTGCAAAAAGTGAACATTATTTTTCATTCCACGAGAGGTATCGGATCATGCCAAATAACGAAACAGTCCAAACGGATCTGGCTCCAATTAAACACTGAATGTAATACAATTTACTGGATGTTGGATTATGTCTTAGTGCTACACCCCTTTACTTTATTTCAACATACAGTGCCTTGCGAAAGTATTCGGCCCCCTTGAACTTTGCGACCTTTTGCCACATTTCAGGCTTCAAACATAAAGATATAAAACTTTATTTTTTTGTGAAGAATCAACAACAAGTGGGACACAATCATGAAGTGGAACGACATTTATTGGATATTTCAAACTTTTTTAACAAATCAAAAACTGAAAAATTGGGCGTGCAAAATTATTCAGCCCCTTTACTTTCAGTGCAGCAAACTCTCTCCAGAAGTTCAGTGAGGATCTCTGAATGATCCAATGTTGACCTAAATGACTAATGAGGATAAATACAATCCACCTGTGTGTAATCAAGTCTCCGTATAAATGCACCTGCACTGTGATAGTCTCAGAGGTCCGTTAAAAGCGCAGAGAGCATCATGAAGAACAAGGAACACACCAGGCAGGTCCGAGATACTGTTGTGAAGAAGTTTAAAGCCGGATTTGAATACAAAAAGATTTCCCAAGCTTTAAACATCCCAAGGAGCACTGTGCAAGCAATAATATTGAAATGGAAGGAGTATCAGACCACTGCAAATCTACCTAGACCTGGCAGTCCCTCTAAACTTTCAGCTCATACAAGGAGAAGACTGATCAGAGATGCAGCCAAGAGGCCCATGATCACTCTGGATGAACTGCAGAGATCTACAGCTGAGGTGGGAGACTCTGTCCATAAGACAACAATCAGTCGTATATTGCACAAATCTGGCCTTTATGGAAGAGTGGCAAGAAGAAAGCCATTTCTTAAAGATATCCATAAAAAGTGTCGTTTAAAGTTTGCCACAAGCCACCTGGGAGACACACCAAACATGTGGAAGAAGGTGCCCTGGTCAGATGAAACCAAAATTGAACTTTTTGGCAACAATGCAAAACGTTATATTTGGCGTAAAAGCAACACTGCTCATCACCCTGAACACACCATACCCACTGTCAAACATGGTGGTGGCAGCATCATGGTTTGGGCCTGCTTTTCTTCAGCAGGGACAGGGAAGATGGTTAAAATTGATGGGAAGATGGATGGAGCCAAATACAGGACCATTCTGGAAGAACCTGAACCTGATGGAGTCTGCAAAAGACCTGAGACTGGGACGGAGATTTGTCTTCCAACAAGACAATGATCCAAAACATAAAGCAAAATCTACAATGGAATGGTTCAAAAATAAACATATCCAGGTGTTAGAATGGCCAAGTCAAAGTCCAGACCTGAATCCAATCGAGAATCTGTGGAAAGAACTGAAAACTGCTGTTCACAAATGCTCTCCATCCAACCTCACTGAGCTCGAGCTGTTTTGCAAGGAGGAATGGGAAAAAATGTCAGTCTCTCGATGTGCAAAACTGATAGAGACATACCCCAAGCGACTTGCAGCTGTAATCGCAGCAAAAGGTGGCGCTACAAAGTATTAACTTAAGGGGGCTGAATAATTTTGCACGCCCAATTTTTCAGTTTTTGATTTGTTAAAAAAGTTTGAAATATCCAATAAATGTCGTTCCACTTCATGATTGTGTCCCACTTGTTGTTGATTCTTCACAAAAAAATACAGTTTTATATCTTTATGTTTGAAGCCTGAAATGTGGCAAAAGGTCGCAAAGTTCAAGGGGGCCGAATACTTTCGCAAGGCACTGTATAAACTTCTTCCACTACCAAGATTACCCTTTCTAGTTCTATACTGTCAGAGTTTCCCCTATATTCATTTAGCAACGGACACTCATTTAGCAACTGCCACTCCAAAAAATACGATTACAAATATAGAATAACAATTATATGGATGGTTAAACGTTTTCAGTGACAGAATCGCACTCTAAACTCTAAATACTCTCAGGCAGACCAGTGCTGGGCAGAAGGAAGGAGGAAATGTGTCAGCAGCCTCTTATTAGTCTGGGGATGTGAATATAAAAAGACTAGCCTTTGTCCTGAAGACATTGATGCATATTGGAAGGGGGAGGTGGGGCAAAGGGATGGCGGTGGTGCAGGCAGCTTGACAGGGGAAATGACGGGGCATTGGTGCTAATAGCCACCGCCGACACACACAACGCAATAGCAATTTAGAGGCGCTCCTCTTGGCCTCGGAGACACAATTCTACACATTTTGCCATAGGGCAGAGATAATTTTACCATTTTAAAAGGAATTCCCTGCAAATCTAGTGGGGAGAACAAGTATTTGATACACTGCCGATTTTGCAGGTTTTCCTACTTACAAAGCATGTAGAGGTCTGTAATTTTTTATCATAGGTACACTTCAACTGTGAGAGACGGAATCTAAAAAAAAAAAATCCAGATAATCACATTGTATGATTTTTAAATAATTAATTTGCATTTTATTGCATGACATAAGTATTTGATCACCTACCAACCAGTAAGAATTCCGGCTCTCACAGACCTGTTAGTTTTTCTTTAAGAAGCCCTCCAGTTCCCCACTCATTACTTGTATTAACTGCACCTGTTTGAACTCGTTACCTGTATAAAAGACACCTGTCCACACACTCAATCAAACAGACTCCAACCTCTCCACAATGACCAGGACCAGAGAGCTGTGTAAGGATATCAGGGATACAATTGTATACCTGCACAAGGCTGGGATGGGCTACAGGACAATAGGCAAGCAGCTTGGTGAGAAGGCAACAAGTGTTGGCGCAATTATTAGAAAATGGAAGAAGTTCAAGATGACGGTCAATCACCCCCTCGGTCTGGGGCTCCATGCAAGATCTCACCTCGTGGGGCATCAATGATCATGAGGAAGGTGAGGGATCAGCCCAGAACTACACGGCAGGACCTGGTCAATGACCTGAAGAGAGCTGGGACCACAGTTTCAAAGAAAACCATTAGTAACATACTACGCCATCATGGATTAAAATCCTGCAGCGCATGCAAGGTCCCCTTGCTCAAGCCAGCGCATGTCCAGGCCCATCTGAAGTATGATCCAGAGGAGGAATGGGAGAATGTAATATGATCTGATGAGACAAAAATATAGCTTTTTGGTCTAAAATCCACTCGCCGTGTTTGGAGGAGGAAGAAGGATGAGTACAACCCCAAGAAAACCATCCTAACCGTGAAGCATGGAGGTGGAAACATCTTTCTTTGGGGATGCTTTTCTGCAAAGGGGACAGGACAACTGCACCGTATTGAGGGGAGGTTGGATGGGGCCATGTATCACGCGATCTTGGCCAACAACCTCCTTCCCTCAGTAAGAGCATTGAAGATGGGTCGTGGCTGGGTCTTCCAGCATGACAACGACCCGAAACACACAGCCAGGGCAACTAAGGAGTGGCTCCGTAAGAAGCATCTCAAGGTCCTGGAGTGGCCTAGCCAGTCTCCAGACCTGAACCCAATAGAAAATCTTTGGAGGGAGCTGAAAGTCCGTTTTGCCCAGCGACAGCCCCGAAACCTGAAGGATCTGCAGGAGGTCTGTATGGAGGAGTGGGCCAAAATCCCTGCTGCAGTGTGTGCAAACCTGGTCAAGAACTACAGGAAACGTATGATCTCTGTAATTGCAAACAAAGCTTTCTGTACCAAATATTAAGTTCTGCTTTTCTGATGTATCAAATACTTATGTCATGCAATAAAATGCAAATTAATTACTTAAAAATCATACAATGTGATTTTCTGGATTTTTGTTTTAGATTCCGTCTCTCACAGTTGAAGTGTACCTATGATATAAATTACAGACCTCGACATGCTTTGTAAGTATGAAAACCTGCAAAATCGGAGGGGTATCAAATACTTGTTCTCCCCACTGTGTATATATTTTTGCTTTAGAGATAATTTCCAGCATTTATTCTACACATTTTGCCATGGGGCTGAGCGAAAATGTGCAGTTTTAAAGCTAATTTCCTGAAATTCTTCACATTTTTCCATGGCTTATGTTGTGTTCTTATGCCGTCTGAGTGACTCAAATATTATTAAAAAATTCCTGGTTGCCCCATGCTATGGCATTTTAGGGTCTCCCTGACTGTGTAGTTATTTTATTTAGGTGATTGTTAGTTTTTAAAGATATTTATATTTGGTTTTAGCCGTTTTAAGTTTAAACTGAAAACATTTCACCATCCCTACAATTGTTTTTATCATCTGGAGAGGCGGCAACGACACAGGGGAAACACTGACAGTATAGAACTAGAATTAGAAAGCGCCATTTTTGGGATGAACACGTGTGCTTGCTTTGGCTGTCCAAAGTATTTTATGAAAGTTGAAAAAGTTTCTACGTTTAAATAAACTAAAGGAGTCGGGGCACTAAAGACATAATCCAACATCGAGTAAGTGGCATTATATTTATACTGAGACTAGTCCGTGTGTCTGTTTGTTGACATGCTGCTGCTTAGTACTGATGAGGTGATCCAGTCTTTGATAAAGCCATGTGGAATTTAACATGGTGTCATCACGACATTCATCCCGCACCATATTCACCTCATTAACAACTCTACAGAAATATCAACAGTCAACACAACATCACAACAAAATAACTGAGAATGTATTTCAGGATTATTTGTGAACTACTTCATTGCATTTAATTCTTTCTTTTTAAATATTTTTTTCAAGTATAACTTATTTCAATGGAATGCTGTCTTGCATACAGTCGGTTTGTTACACTAAGAAATGTGTCACTGAAATTAAGTGTTAAATTAGTTTATCTCTAGCATTCTTTGTTGTGCACCCAAACTTCCTGACGAGCAGGGTTGAGGGTCAATCAAATTTAAATTCAGTCAATTCCAAAAACAAATTGCATTCCAAATGCAATTATCCTCAATGCTTCTCTGAAAAATGTGGAATTAGAATTTCAGTTTACTTCCTGAATTGACTGAATTTAAAAATGGAATTGATTGACTCCAACCCTGCTGAGCAGTTCATGTTGTAGGCGTGACAACATCTATGCATTTGTTTTTGTTCAACGGAGAAGAATATATTAACGAGAGTTAGCTTTCTTGGTTTTTGTTGATGCTTATATTCAAATGCAGTGGGGTTTAAGTAAAAAAACATCTTACAAGAGAGGTTTGAATGTTTAAAGATGCTACCAAATTGGTTTCAACCAAATGTAAACTGTCATTGATTTTTAGACGATGCAAAATAGTTAGCCTATTATTCAAATCCTAAGAGAAACACAGACTGTTATGTAATGTCTTACTGGCATAAAACCCAGGTCGAACTATTGAAACTATACAGCCTCCTACCTGTCATGGTGCCTAGTCTGAATTGACTGTATGTGTACGTTGGCCAAATAAATCAAAGATTGTAAATCTGCTCATTGAAGTGTTCATGTTTTTACCAAGGTTTTACCTAGACTCTTTTATGTTGGCTGCTGGGGGAGTTGCTGCTATTTGATGTGCTTCTACACCTGCATTGCTTGCTGTTTGGGTTTTTAGGCTGGGTTTCTGTAAAGCACTTTGAGATATCAGCTGATGTAAGGAGGGCTATATAAATAACTTTGATTTGATGTCTGTCCAGCCAGGGTCATATTAATTCATGCACATCATAGCAACAACAAAAAAGTGGGGTAAACAAGCATTTATTTTTGGAGGAATTCATTTAGGGGGCCCTTTCCATTTTTGCTTGCTTTCTGAACACGACCCTGGTCTGTGCTGTCTGTCTGATTGCTCAGGAGTATCCCAGGGGAGCGATACATTATTACATTCTTCATTTCTGTTTAGTTGGGAGTAGAGAGAGCGGGAAAATAATTGACTCAGCTCTGAACATTTCAATTGCTTCATTTGATTTCCATCAAATATTCAGTTGCAGAACAATGCTTTAGTAGGACCCTTTCACAGTACCTTTATTAAAATATTACCTGGGAGAGATGCTTTTCTAAATGTATATATATATCTTACTTCACTATATGACATTACCAGGAAATAGCTTCAATCGTGCTGATTTGTGCCAGTACAACCAGATAGTTGACTGCAGTGCTCGGCACTGTTATTGCTCTCCAAACTGAACCTGCAGTGTTTTTGATCTCAGCCGGTGTCGTCTGCCTTGATCTTAGCCTGCCTCTCTCACTGTCCCACCTGGAGTGTGTCTGAGGCTGAGATTAACATCATACTTACCTCTACTGTGGTTTGTAGCCTAGCAGTGATAGCACATTTTTGCTATCAGCCTCCAATACAGCTCTCATCTCAAGCACTGGAAGCCTATATCTTGAGAGGAGGCAGGTTGCCAATATCTTTTTAGTTTTATTGTTTGGGACAGTCTCATGAAGTTCAGACAGGAACAAGTCTATGTGTCAGCCTAAAAGCTGCTAGCTGAGAAGGCTCCTAACCACATGTTTATCTGGTGCACAGAGAGACCTGCAACCACAGAACACTAGAGCTCTTCAATAACAACACACCTCTGTATGTGTGTGGGTGTAGACCCAAGGTTAGGCAAATTTGATGGGGGTAGGGGCCACAAAAAATGTAAACTCACCAGGGGCCGTAGTGGCTCGTGGGTCTGTGTACCTGCATCCATACCCACACATGCAGTTAGAGCCGGCCCTAGCCTTTTGGGGGCCCTAAGCAATACCATTATTTTTTATTGTGGCCCTCCTTTTGACAAAGAAGAGACAATTTCAGTTTTCAATTTAATTTCCTGCAATTCTACACATTTTGCCATGGGGCATAGAGAAAATATTGTAGTTTTAAAGCATGTTTGCTGCAATTCTACACATTTTGCCATGGGGTGGAGAGAAGATTTAGCAATTGTATAACTATAACTAACTTTACTAATTTTGCCATAGGGTGGAGACAAATATTTGCAGTTTTTAAATATGAAATCTGATTATCAATTGGGGCACCCCGGTCGGTAATTCAACCATGATTACTACAAGTTTAGATAGTTGGTCGCTAGACTAACTTACTAATCAAAATTTGACTGACATGGCCGCCAGTTGCCCATGCCTGGTGTAGACCATAGACCATAGAGGCTGCTTTCAAGAGAACACCTCCTTGTCACATTCTCTTGAGCTATAAAGCTATAAAACAGTAAAATTGTCCTCCCATCTAGGGGTTGTGCCAGGGGGCAATGAAATTCAAATTGCAAATCTCACTCCAAGCTTTCTTCAACAGTTGGCATTTTACAGGCTCATAAGTCTGCCTTTGGTTGCAACAGCTTGAGTTCATTCTTAAAACAAGAAAACAAAAGTTTCAAAACGCAAGCGTGACTTTTCTATCCATGTGTTTCACAATTTCATGTTTACTGTTGTGCTATTTCGTTACTCCTGTTTGCGTCGCACCTGGATGACGTGTTCAAAGCACCAATACTGGTTTGTTAGTGAGCAGGTGCAGCACACCTCAGCTCCATGCAATGCAATGCTGTTGGATTTCACCACACGCTCCACTAATGCTGCTCCAATGGGCAGGGGAGGATGCAGAGTGATAAATAATGGATATAATGGATCAGAGACATTGTCAGCCGACGCGAGAGTGAGCGACACACACGAGTATTGCTTTCTTTGTAAAGCGCTGAAGTGTGCGTATGTGCGTGCCAGTGTGCATACCTACGTGTGTGTGTGAATGTGTGTGTGCATTGTAGGAGGGATAGAGGGACGCATAGAGTAGGGAGAGAGCCATTAAAAAGGTATGATGTTTGTTTTTCTACTGTATTGTTTTGTATTCAGTAACACTGATGTGATTGATGCTCCAGTGTGACAGTATACCTATTTACCCAATTAAACCAGCAAACTCTCTCTCTTTCCCTCTCTGTAGTCTGAGCTAAGTGATTAAACCCACAGGTAGATGTCGGTCCTGGAAATCGTTTTCTAACCTCTTATTTTTGTTTACAGGAAGTGCTAGGAACAATCTCATTGCACTACAATGCATCTGTTTGGCAGAATCTCTTAAGAGATGACAGAGACATTTTGAAATGAAAAACATTGGCATAAAGATACTTCAGGCGTCACCGTAACGCAATGTTGATGCAGTAGCTTGAATAAATGACTCATACATGAAATTGAAAAGTGAATTGGAAATTGTTTGGTTCACGGAATGCCACTCATACAGCAAACTGTATGTGGGTTTATTATTTGTCTGTTTAATGGCATTCTCGGGGGGAAACTAGTATGACAACAGCCGGCTGGCCCCCTCTCACCTCCAAGGAGTTCCTCCCCGCCTTCCTGCTCTTCCTCCTCTCCAAAGACGGGCGGAAATAGCCAACACATCATGTGCTGATTAGTAGGAAACATATCAAGGGTCTAGCGGTTCTCGTTTTTCTTTGTTTTATAACCTCCAAAACTAATCTGCTGAGTAAGCCTGACTGGCTGCTACAGCGTGCTTGTTTTCTTAACAAGCTTTGTCTGCACCCGCGGCTGCCAAATGCGAGAAAAAAAACACGCCTTTGGTAATGTGTGTTTTAAGGTCGACCAATTAATACAAAGCAATATCCCATCTGCTGTGCCTAGCTTCAATTAAGAGGTTTATTATGTATTAATCCCACCAGGGCTACGTATACCCAGAACACGCTCTATTCTATTCTACACTCTGAGGTTATACAGTATCTGACATTTTTGTCAAAAATGAGTGGGTTCTATCTGCAATCCAATCACAAACCTAAGCAAATACGGACGGACCAATCAGAACACGTTTTTGCCATCTCCCTCTAAGTATCGTCTAGACTAGTCTAGCCAGCAAAAGTGGCACGCAAGCAAAAAAACACTGTCAGAAATCTTCAAGTAAGGGATGTTGTCACATCGTTGATCTGTGATGACAGTAATTCGTCTGATGACCATAATACATTTATTCATGCATTTGATGATGTGTTCGGACTCTATCCTGGTAAATAAAAAATCGAATAATGATTTATGTATTCAGATACTGTATTTATTCACATTTGCGCAGATATAACCTTATAGTCCCAATGTCACGACTCTAGTATTACAGCATGGGACGTGTTGAGGCCCACACATCTTCCACATTACTGTCCCCCAAGGGGAATAATATGATGTGTTTATTCTTAATATGAGTTGTTATGTTTGTTTAATCCATGTAGTGTTTGTCTCACAGCTCTTTGACTAGCCCAACACGCACGCGCACACACAAACAGGTACACACACACACACAGAATCAAAAACACAAGCACACACACGTGAGAGAGAACATGCACGCACACATGTACACAAATTCATGCGTGCACTCACACACACCGCAATGTTCAGATTATCAGAGGAAGCACAAAGCACAGCGTGTCCTACTCATCAGTCTGATAGAGGTCAGTTGAAAGCCTCCTCTCCCTCTCCAAGCAAGTAAACAATTGAGCAACTTCCAAAGCTGCTGAATATTATCGGTTTTCAACCCACAATAACAAAGTGGAGATTCAGCACATTTGCAGACTAAGACGTTATCTTTGTTTGGCATGCCTGCTGACTTTTGGGGAGAGCGGTATCTTTGTAAATAACATTTCACCTGTCTTTAGTACAAATAATCTACTTAATGTAAGTCCCAAATGGCACCCTATTCCCTAGATATTGCACTACTGTTGAGCAGGGCCCATAGGGAATATGGAACTATTTGGGACTTATCCCATCTGTTTCCAAACTTGGCTTTGTTGAATTGGCCTTACTAAAATGCCATGCAAGCTTTTTAGTTATTAGATAGAACTATTGTTTTGTAACTGAATGTTTTTTTCTATCTTATACTGTATATATAGTCCATTCGGAAAGTACTCAGACCACTTGACTTTTTCCACATTTTGTTTTGTTCCACCTTATTCTAAAATTAATTAAATAGTTTTTTCCCCTCATCAATTCTTTATTTATTTCACCTTTATAAATCCTCTTGAAGCTAGGGGGCACTAATTTTAAGTTTGGAAAAATAACGTTCCCAAAATAAACGGCCTATTTCTCAGGACCAGATGCTAGAATATGCAGATAATTGACAGCTTAGGATAGAAAACACTCTAAAGTTTCCAAAACTGTAAAAACAGTGTCTGTGAGTATAACAGAACTGATTTTGCAGGCGAAAGCCTGAGAAGTGACTCTTATTTTGAAACCCTATGTTTCTATGTATCCCTATTGCCCATTGAAAGGGATATCAACCAGATTCCCGTTTCTATGGCTTCCCTAAGGTGTCAACATCCTTTAGACATAGTTTCAGGCTTTTATTTAGAAAAATTAGCGTGAACGACCACATTGCGTAAGTGGACAGGTGGGGGCTCTCAGAGTGATTTGTGCGCAAAAGAGAGAGGCGGCCATAGTTACTCCCGGTCCTAGTGAAAAGCCAACTGTCCCGGTTGATATATTATCGAATAGATATTTGAAAAACACCTTGAGGATTGATTATAAAAAACATTTGACATGTTTCTGTGTACATTATGCGTTGTCGTGACCGCTCTTTCCAGTGGATTCCTGGGCATAACGCACCAAACTACCGGAGGTATCCGTCTCCTCCCTCCAGATTCTCCCGCCAGTCCAGAGGCGCCACTCACTCCAGACTCGACCATCAGTCCAGTGGCGTCCTTTAGTCCGGGGTTGGTGGTGAGGGTTCCCGCTCCAGAGACATTACTTAAGTGGGCCGAGTCAGAAGTGGAGCGGGGTCCACGTCCCACACCAGAACCGCCACCACGGAGTAATGCCCACCCAGACCCTCTCGTATCGGTTTAGGTTGGCGGCCGGGAGCCCGCACCTTTGGGGTGGCGGAGTGATACTGTCACGCCCTGACCTTAGTTATCTTTGTTTTCTTTATTATTTTGGTTAGGTCAGGGTGTGACAAGGGGTGGTTTGTTGTGTTTTTGTCCTGTCTAGGGCTTTTGTATGTCTATGTATTAGTTGCCTGTGTCTGCACTTATTATATATAGCTTCACGTTCGTTTTGTTGTTTTTGTAAGTTTGTTGAAGTGTTCTTCGTTTCATTGAAATAGAAGATGTATTCACATCACGCTGCGCCTTGGTCTCATTGCTATAACGAACGTGACAACAGCCTTGATTCTTCTTGGGTATGTTGGAAGATGAACCTTCCCCCAGTCTGAGGTCCTGAGTGCTCTGGAGCAGGTTTTCATCAAGGATCTCTCTGTACTTTGCTCCTTTCATCTTTCCCTCAATCCTTACTAGTCTCCCAGTCCCTGTTGCTGAAAAACATCCCCACAGCATAATGCTGCCACCACCATGCTTCACCGTGGGGATGATGCCAGGTTTTATCCAGACGTGACGTTTGGCATTCAGGCCAAAGAGTTCAATCTTGGTTTCATCAGACCAGAGAATCTTGTTTCTCATAGTCTGAGAGTCTTCAGGTGCCTCTTGGCAAACTCCAAGTGGGCTGTCGTGCCTTTTACTGAGGAGTGGCTTCTGTCTGGCCACTCTACCATAAAGGCCTGATTGACGGTGTGCTGCAGAGATGGTTGACCTTCTGGAAGGTTCTCCCATCTCCAAAGAGGAATTCTGTAGCTCTGTCAGAGTAACCATTGGGTTCTTGGTCACCTCCCTGACCAAGGCCCTTCACCTCCGATTTCTCTGTGTAGCCGGGCGGCCAGCTCCAGGTGGTTCCAAACCTCTTCCAGTTAAAAATGATGGAGGCCACTGTGTTCTTGGGGACCTTCAATGTTGCAGAAATGTTTTGGTACCGTTCCCAAGATCTGTGCCTCGACAAAATGTCTCCGAGCTCTACGGACAATTCCTTTGACCTCAAGGCTTGTTTTTTGCTCTAACATAAAATAAAATTGTATTAGTCACATGCGCCGAATAAAACAGGTGTAGACCTTGCAGTGAAATGCTTGCTTACGAGTCCCTAACCAACAATGCAGTTTAAAATAAATATGAATAAGAACAAGAAATAAAAGTAACAAATAATTAAAGAGCAGCAATAATATACAGGGAGGTCCCGGTATAGAGTCAATGTATGGGGGCACCGGTTAGTTGAGGTAACATGTACATGTAGATAGAGTTATTAAAGTGACTATGCATAGATAACAACAACAGAGAGTAGCAGCTATGTAAAAGAGAAGGGGGGCAACGCAAATAGTCTGGGTGGCCATTTGATTAGATGTTTAGGAGTCTTATGGCTTGGGTGTAGAAGCTGTTTAGAAGCCTCTTGGACCTAGACTTGCTGTGCGGTAGCAGAGAAAACAGTCCATGACTAGGGTGGCTGAAGTCTTTGACAATTTTTCGGGCCTTCCCCTGACACTGCCTGGTATAGAGGTCCTGGATGGCAGGAAGCTTGGCCCCAGCGATGTACTGGGCCGTACGCACTATCCTCTGTAGTGCCTTGCGGTTGATGTGAGCCATGACCAGCCTTTCAAAGCACTTCATGGCTACAGACGTGAGTGCTACGGGTCGGTAGTAATTTAGGCAGGTTACCTTAATGTTCTTGGGCACAGGGACTATGGTGGTCTGCTTGAAACATGTTGGTATTAGACTCGGACAGGGAGAGGTTGAAAATGTCAGTGAAGACACTTGCAAGTTGGTCAGCGCATGCACGCAGTACACGTCCTGGTAATCCATCTGCTCCTGCGGCCTTGTGAATGTTGACCTGTTTAAAGGTCTTACTCACATTGACTGCGGGGAGCGTGATGTGAGTCATCAGGAACAGGTGGTTGTCTCATGCATGTTTCAGTGTTATTTACCTCAAAGCGAGCATAGAAGTAGTTTAGCTCGTCTGGTAGGCTCACGTCACTGCGCAGCTCTCGGCTGTGCTTCCCTTTGTAGTCTGTAATGGTTTGCAAGCCCTGCCACATCCGACGAGCATCAGCGACAGGGTAGTACGATTCAATCTTAGTCCTGTATTGATGCTTTGCCTGTTTGATGGTTCATTGGAGGGCATAGCGGGCATAGCGGGATTTCTTATAAGCTTCCGGGTTAGAGTCCCGCTCCTTGAAGGCGGCAGCTCTAGCCTTTAGCTCAGTGTGGATGTTGCCTGTAATCCATGGCTTCTGGTTGGGGTATGTACGTGCGGTCACTGTGTGGACGGCGTCATCGATACACTTATTGATGAAGCCAATGACTGCTGTGGTGTACACCTCAATGCAATCATAGGAATCCCGGAACAGATTCCAGTCTATGCTAGCAAAACAGTCCTGTAGCTTAACATCTGCTGCATCTGACCACGTTTTTATTGATCGAGTCACTGGTGCTTCCTGCTTTAATTTTAGCTTGTAAGCAGGAATCAGGAGGATTATGGTCAGATTTGTCAAATGGAGAGTTTTGTATGCGTCTCTGTGTGCGGAGTAAAGGTGGTCCAGAGTTTTTTCCCCTCTGGTTGCACATTTAACATGCTGATAGAAATTTGGTAATACGGATTTAGGTTTCCCTGCATTAAAGTCTCCGGGCACTACAAGGTCCGCCTATGGGTGAGCGTTTTCCTGTTTGCTTATGGTGGAATACAGCTAATTCAGTCAGTCTTGGTGCCATTATCAGTCTGTGGTGGTATATACAGTGAGGAGGACAAGTATTTGATACACTGCCGATTTTGCAGGTTTTCCTACTTACAAAGCATGTAGAGGTCTGTAATTTTTATCATAGGTACACTTCAACTGTGAGAGACTAGCCTTTGTCCTGAAGACATTGATGCATATTGGAAGGGGGAGGTGGGGCAAAGTGATGGCGGTGGTGCAGGCAGCTTGACAGGGGAAATGACGGGGCATTGGTGCTAATAGCCACCGCCGACACACACAACGCAATAGCAATTTAGAGGTGCTCCTCTTGGCCTCGGAGACACAATTCTACACATTTTGCCATAGGGCAGTGAGAATTTTACCATTTTAAAAGGAATTCCCTGCAAATCTACTATATACAGTGGGGAGAACAAGTATTTGATACACTGCCGATTTTGCAGGTTTTCCTACTTACAAAGCATGTAGAGGTCTGTAATTTTTATCACAGGTACACTTCAACTGTGAGAGACGGAATCTAAAACAAAAATCCAGAAAATCACATTGTATGATTTTTAAATAATTAATTAGCATTTAATTGCATGACATAAGTATTTGATCACCTACCAACCAGTAAGAATTCCGGCTCTCACAGACCTGTTAGTTTTTCTTTAAGAAGCCCTCCAGTTCCCCACTCATTACTTGTATTAACTGCACCTGTTTGAACTCGTTACCTGTATAAAAGACACCTGTCCACACACTCAATCAAACAGACTCCAACCTCTCCACAATGACCAGGACCAGAGAGCTGTGTAAGGATATCAGGGATACAATTGTATACCTGCACAAGGCTGGGATGGGCTACAGGACAATAGGCAAGCAGCTTGGTGAGAAGGCAACAAGTGTTGGCGCAATTATTAGAAAATGGAAGAAGTTCAAGATGACGGTTAATCACCCTCGGTCTGGGGCTCCATGCAAGATCTCACCTCGTGGGGCATCAATGACCATGAGGAAGGTGAGGGATCAGCCCAGAACTACACGGCAGGACCTGGGCAATGGCCTGAAGAGAGCTGGGACCACAGTCTCAAAGAAAACCATTAGTAACACACTACGCCATCATGGATTAAAATCCTGCAGCGCATGCAAGGTCCCCCTGCTCATGCCAGCGCATGTCCAGGCCTGTCTGAAGTTTGCCAAATTGGGAGAAGGTAATGTGGTCTGATGAGACAAAAATAGAGCTTTTTGGTCTAAACTCCACTCGCCGTGTTTGGAGGAAGAAGAAGGATGAGTACAACCTCAAGAACACCATCCCAACTGTGAAGCATGAAGGTGGAAACATAATTCTTTGGGGATGCTTTTCTGCAAAGGGGACAGGACGACTGCACCGTATTGAGGGGGGATGGATGGGGCCATGTATCGCGAGATCTTGGCCAACAACTTCCTTCCCTCAGTAAGAGCATTGAAGATGGGTCGTGGCTGGGTCTTCCAGCATGACAACGACCCGAAACACACAGCCAGGGCAACTAAGGAGTGGCTCCGTAAGAAGCATCTCAAGGTCCTGGAGTGGCCTAGCCAGTCTCCAGACATGAACCCAATAGAAAATATTTGGAGGGAGCTGAAAGTCCGTATTGCCCAGCGACAGCCCCGAAACCTGAAGGATCTGGAGGAGGTCTGTATGGAGGAGTGGGCCAAAATCCCTGCTGCAGTGTGTGCAAACCTGGTCAAGAACTACAGGAAACGTATGATCTCTGTAATTGCAAACAAAGCTTTCTGTACCAAATATTAAGTTCTGCTTTTCTGATCTATCAAATACTTATGTTATGCAATAAAATACAAATTAATTACTTAAAAATCATACAATGTGATTTTCTGGATTTTTGTTTTAGATTCCGTCTCTCACAGTTGAAGTGTACCTATAATAAAAATGACAGACCTCTACATGCTTTGTGAGTAGGAAACACTGTTGATTTTGCAGGTTATCAAATACTTGTTCTCCCCACTGTAGACAGCTACGAAAAATACAGATGAAAACTCTCTAGGTACAGTGCCTTGCGAAAGTATTCAGCCCCCTTGAACTTTGCGACCTTTTGCCACATTTCAGGCTTCGAACATAAAGATATAAAACTGTATTTTTTTGTGAAGAATCAACAACAAGTGGGACACAATCATGAAGTGGAACGACATTTATTGGATATTTCAAACTTTTTTAACAAATCAAAAACTGAAAAATTGGGCGTGCAAAATTATTCAGCCCCCTTAAGTTAATACTTTGTAGCGCCACCTTTTGCTGCGATTACAGCTGTAAGTCGCTTGGGGTATGTCTCTATCAGTTTTGCACATTGAGAGACTGAATTTTTCCCCATTCCTCCTTGCAAAACAGCTCGAGCTCAGTGAGTTGGATGGAGAGCATTTGTGAACAGCAGTTTTCAGTTCTTTCCACAGATTCTCGATTGGATTCAGGTCTGGACTTTGACTTGGCCATTCTAACACCTGGATATGTTTATTTTTGAACCATTCCATTGTAGATTTTGCTTTATGTTTTGGATCATTGTCTTGTTGGAAGACAAATCTCCGTCCCAGTCTCAGGTCTTTTGCAGACTCCATCAGGTTTTCTTCCAGAATGGTCCTGTATTTGGCTCCATCCATCTTCCCATCAATTTTAACCATCTTCCCTGTCCCTGCTGAAGAAAAGCAGGCCCAAACCATGATGCTGCCACCACCATGTTTGACAGTGGGGATGGTGTGTTCAGGGTGATGAGCTCTGTTGCTTTTACGCCAAACATAACGTTTTGCATTGTTGCCAAAAAGTTTAATTTTGGTTTCATCTGACCAGAGCACCTTCTTCCACATGTTTGGTGTGTCTCCCAGGTGGCTTGTGGCAAACTTTAAACGACACTTTTTATGGATATCTTTAAGAAATGGCTTTCTTCTTGCCACTCTTCCATAAAGGCCAGATTTGTGCAATATACGACTGATTGTTGTCCTATGGACAGAGTCTCCCACCTCAGCTGTAGATCTCTGCAGTTCATCCAGAGTGATCATGGGCCTCTTGGCTGCATCTCTGATCAGTCTTCTCCTTGTATGAGCTGAAAGTTTAGAGGGACGGCCAGGTCTTGGTAGATTTGCAGTGGTCTGATACTCCTTCCATTTCAATATTATCGCTTGCACAGTGCTCCTTGGGATGTTTAAAGCTTGGAAATCTTTTTGTATCCAAATCCGGCTTTAAACTTCTTCACAACAGTATCTCGGACCTGCCTGGTTTGTTCCTTGTTCTTCATGATGCTCTCTGCGCTTTTAACGGACCTCTGAGACTATCACAGTGCAGGTGCATTTATACGGAGACTTGATTACACACAGGTGGGTTGTATTTATCATCATTAGTCATTTAGGTCAACATTGGATCATTCAGAGATCCTCACTGAACTTCTGGAGAGAGTTTGCTGCACTGAAAGTAAAGGGGCTGAATAATTTTGGATGCTCAATTTTTCAGTTTTTGATTTGTTAAAAAAGTTTGAAATATCCAATAAATGTCGTTCCACTTCATGATTGTGTCCCACTTGTTGTTGATTCTTCACAAAAAAAATAAAGTTTTATATCTTTATGTTTGAAGCCTGAAATGTGGCAAAAGGTCGCAAAGTTCAAGGGGGCCGAATACTTTCGCAAGGCACTGTAGATCGTGTGATCTACAGCTTATCATGAGATACTCTCCCTCAGATGAGCAAAACCTCGAGACTTCCTTAGATATCGTGCACCAGCTGTTATTTACAAAAATACATAGTCCTTCGCCCCTTGTCTTACTAGACATATCTGTTCTATCCTGCCGATACAGAGTATAGCCAGCCAGCTGTATGTTGATAATGTCGTCGTTCAGCCACAACTCCATGAAGCATAAGATATTCCAGTTTTGAATGTCCCGTTGGTAGTTTAATCTTCCGCTTAGGTCATCTAGTTTATTTTCCAAAGATTGCACGTTTGCTAGCAGAATGGAAGGGAGTGGGGATTTATTCGATCGCCTATGAATTCTCAGAAGGCAGCCAGCCCTTTGGCCCTTAATTCTCTGCCTTCTCTTCACGCAAATGACGGGGATCTGGGCCTGTTCCCGGGAAAGCGGTATATCATTCACGTCGGGCTCTTCAGACTCACTAAAGGGAAAAAAGGATTCTGCCAGTTCGTGGTGAGTAATCACAGTTCTGATGTCCAGAAGTTATTTTCGGTCATAAGAGACGGCAGCAGCAACATTATGTACAAAATAAGTTACAAACAATGCAAAAAAAAATAAAAAATTGTTAGAAATACGTAAAACATCAGCCTTGTTCTCCAGCGCCATGCACTTTCAACTGTGGGTCCTTATATAGACAGGTATGTGCCTTTCCATATCATGTCCAATCAATTGAAGTTACCACGGGTGGATTCTAATAAAGTTGTAGAAACTGGATGATCAATGGAAACAGGATGCACCTGAGCTCAATTTTGAGTCTCATACTTTATTTTTTATACATTTGCTTCAGATGTACCATATTATACATGTCTTGAATCAGGTTTAACACTCCTATTTGTATTAGTGCGTTACAAGATGCCCAGATCAGAGAGAAGATGTCCCATTAAAAAAACATTCTACCAGCTGTTAGTTGTTGTCCCAAATGGCACCCAGTCCCATATATAATGCACTACTTTTAACCAGAGCCCTATGGGCCCTCGTCAAAAGTATTGCCCTATGTAGATAATAGGTGCCATTTGGGACGCAGGCAGAGATAGGGGTGCAGCTCAGGGCGTTCGGCTTACTCCATACAGGAAACAGTAAAACCAGTCGTGTGGCGTCCACATTGCTCGTAAAAGCCCTCATGAATGTGTCTGCTAAAAACATGACTTTTGCACTCCATTAGCCTATAAGCCAGGCTTTTACGAGCGCAGGATGTCATGCTTTCTGGCTTTCTTAATTTGATTAGCAGCCATTATGACCACTTCAGATGCTGACTGGGCCCAAATGGAACACATGAAGAAGAATGAAGAAGCATGCATAAGCCTACAGTACTGATAAGATTGTGCCTGATGACTGACGTTTTACATGTTCCTAACCAACTGTGCTATTTGTTAGGTTTTTTTGTGTTGTTTGTAACTTATTTTTAAACTTATTTTGTACATAATATTGCTGCTACCATTGCTTATGACCAAAAATAACTTAATTTGTGTGAAGAAAAGACAGAGGAAAAGAAGAGGGCACAACAAAACCTTTTCCCCCTCAGGAGACTGAAAAGATTTGGATTGGGTCCCCAGATCCTCAAAAAGTTCTACAGCTACACCATCGAGAGCATCCTGACAGGTTGCATCACCGCCTGGCATGCCAACTGCTCGGCATTTGACCGTAGGCGATACAGAGGGTAGTACATCACTGGGGCCAAGCTTCCTGCCATCCAGGACCAAATAATAAGCGGTGTCAGAGGAAAGCCCATAAAATTGTCAGAGACTCCAGTCACCCAAGTCATAGGGTGTTTTTTAAATGTATTTTATTTTTATTTCACCTTTATTTAATCAGGTAGGCCAGTTGAGAACAAGTTCTCATTTACAACTGTGACTTGGCCAAGGTAAAGCAAAGCAGTGCGACAAAAACAACAACACAGAGTTACACATAAACAAACGTACAGTCAATAACACAATAGAAAATCTATGTATAGTGTGTGCAAATGTACAAGAGTAAGGCAATAAATTGGCCATGGAGGCAAAATAATTACAATTTAGCATTAACACTGGAGTGATAGATGTGCAGATGATGATGTGCAAGTAGAGATACTGGGGAGGAAGATGATAAGTAACAATATGGGGATGAGGTAGTTGGGTGTGCTATTTACAGATTGGCTGTGTACAGGTACAGTGATCTGTAAGCTGCTCTGACAGCTGATGCTTAAAGTTAGAGAGGGAGATATAAGACTCCAGCTTCAGTGATTTTTGCAATCCGTTCCGTGTCATTGGCAGCAGAGAACTGGAAGGAAAGGAGGCCAAAGGAAGTGTTGGCTTTGGGGGTGATCAGTGAAATATACCTGCTGGAGCGTGTGCTATGGGTGGGTGTTGCCATGGTGACCAGTGAGCTGAGATAGGTTTTTACCCAGCATAGACTTATAGATGACCTGGAGCCAGTGGGTTTGGCGACGAATATGTAGTGAGGGCCAGCCAACGAGAGCATACAGGTCGCAGTGGTGGGTAGAATATGGGGCTTTGGTGACAAAACGGATGGCACTGTGGTAGACTGCATAGACTACATAGACTACATCTAGTTTGCTGAGTAGAGTGTTGGAGGCTAATTTGTAAATGACATCGCCAAAGTCAAGGATCGGTAGAATAGTTTTACGAGGGTATGTTTGTCAGCATGAGTGAAGGAGGATTTGTTGCGAAATAGGAAGATTTAGATTTAATTTAAGGTGGACCAGAGAATCACCAGCAGCAAGAGCGACATCATTGATATATACAGAGAAAATAGTCAGCACGAGAATTGAACCCTGTGGCACCCCCATAGAGACTGCCAGAGGTCTGGACAACAGGCCCTCCGATTTGACACGTTGAACTCTATCTGAGAAGTAGTTGGTGAACCAGGCGAGGCAGTCATTTGAGAAGCCAAGGCTATTGAGTCTGTCGATAAGAATGCGGTGATTGACAGAGTCGAAAGCCTTGTCCAAGTCGATGAAGACGGCTGCACAGTACTGTCTTTTATCGATGGCGGTTATGATATCATTTAGGACTTTGAGCTTCGCTGAGGTGGACCCCTGACTAGCTCGGAAACCAGATTGCATCGTGGAGAAGGTACAGTGGGACTCGAAATGTTCGGTGATCTGTTTGTTAACTTGGCTTTCGAAGACTTCAGAAAGGCAGGGCAGGATGGATACAGGTCTATAACAGTTTGTGTCTAGAGTGTCTCCCCCTTTGAAGAGGGGGATGACCACGGCAGCTTTCCAAACTTTGGAGATTTCAGACAACATGAAAGAGAGGTTGAACAGGCTTGGGGTTTCAACAATAGGGGTTGCAACAATTTCTGAGGATAATTTTAGAAAGAGAGGGTCCAGATTGTTTAGCCCATCTGATTTGTAGGGGTCCAGATTTTGCAGCTCTTCCAGAACATCAGCTGTCTGGATTTGGGTGAAGGAGAGCGGGGGGGGGGGGGGGGGGGGGGGCTTGGGAAAGTTGCTGAAGGGGGTTCTGAGATGTTGGCCAGGGTAGGGGTAGCCAGGTGGAAAGCATGGCCAGCCGTAGAAAAATGCTTATTGAAATGATCGTAGATTTATTGGTGGTGACAATGTTTCCTATCCACAGTGCAGTGGGCAGCTGGGAGGAGGTGATCTTATTCTCCAAGGACTTTACAGTGTCCCAAAACTTTTTGGAATTAGTGCTACAGGATGCAAATGTCTGTTTGCAAAAGCTAGCCTTAGCTTTCCTAACTGACTGATTATATTGGTTCCTGACTTCCCTGAAAAGTTGCATATCATGGGGGCTATTTGAGAATTTAAGAATTGGCTGATGGACCTCTTCAGCTAGACGGGAGATGGGCCTAGCTCGAGGCTAGCTCCAGGCTAACTAGTGCTTGCTTCGGGACAGAGAAGTTAGCCAGGCGTAGCCACTCGGATAGCAGCTAGCTAGCTGCGATGACCTGGTGTAAAGGTTCAGAGCTTGCGATAGGAATCCAGAGATGTGGTAGAGAAAAAGCAGTCCAATATGCTTGCTCTGGGTTGATATCAAGCAGTGCAGACTGGCTACAATTGACCGGGCTGAGGCTGGCTGTTGTCCGAGTTAACGGTGATGACCGCTAGCAATGGCTAACTGACTGCTAGCTAGTAGCTAGTTAGCCGGCTAGCTTCTGATGCGGGTTCCGGTTCTAAAGTGTAAAAAATAGCAGGACCGTACCACATTGGGTGAGGCGGGTTGCAGGAGAGTATGTTCAGTCCGATGGAAATTGAGATTTTAAAAAAAAGTATATATATATATATATATATATATATATATATATATATATATATATATATATATATATGGCGTAGGATCTGTTTGTCTTGTCCCATGTGTATATATTTTTCTTCATATATGTATACGCCATCTTGGATACGCCAATGCTTTCTATGCTGCCGCACGGCAAGTGGTACCAGCGCTCCAAGTCTAGGACCAAAAGGCTCCTTAACAGCTCCTTAACCCCCAATCCATAAAACTGCTGAACATTTATTTTTTACTTTAATTTATTTGGTACATAAACTCTTCTTGAACTGCACTGTTGGTTAAGGGCTTGTAAGTAAGCATTTCACGGTGAGGTCTACACTTGTTGTCTTTGTGTGTGTACTCAAATCATATGTCATCACACACGTACACTGTTTTCATAACACCTGTCATCAACATTTTACAAGTATATTATACAATGGATATCAAAACAGGTATATAGGTTTAACTCAATTACTATGAATGGTAGTCACATATTTAACTGTAACTGTTATCATTTCAGAATAGTCTTCCATGCTTTTGCAGTTCATTTTGAAGCCAAGGGATTATTTATCTCGAGAGACAGAGAGATGTTTCTGTCTGGCTAGAAAACGTCCCACGTAAAGCTGACTCAATGCACATGAAGGAGCAGAGGCTCTATTTTAGTAAATCATTCGGAGCACAGGGTTACATCCACCCTCATTCAATAATATCACTCCCTGCCTAACAACGTTTTGATGGCCTTTCATAAATCTCAAGCTACGAACCACAGCTCTTGTCTTAGTATATTAATATCGACAAATGGTCACTTATTGAATCAATGCTTTTGTTTCGTTCCAATATAGGAACATCTATAGGCTGTCTGTAACGGGACACTCCAAATAAAGTGGAACTAACCAGTGTTTTTGTTTTGTGTCCAATAGGAGGACACAGATCACAACTACTACACATCAAAGACCTACGGCCCCACGGACCCCATCAGCAAGGACTTGTGGGTAAACGTTGACCAGATGGACAAGGAGAAGGTGAAGATCCATGGCATTTTGTCCAACACTCACAGGCAAGCTGCGGTAAGACAACCTTCCTCTCAGATTCTGATTATGTGGAAAAATGGAGATACCTGGAATGACTTGGGATGATTTTATATAAAATAGACTCATAATGACTTTCAACTGGACAGGCTCTGCAGCGGGAGCTGCACCCTGCAGCAGTAGGGTGAAGTTTCTGTAGACAATGATCTTGGGTCAGTGATCTTGAGCCAACTAATGGTTAAGGTTAGGATTGGGGGAGGGGAAGCTGATCCTAGATCTGCAACTAGGGAAAAATTCACTACCTCTGCTTTGGGCTTTGTATCAGGTCCTTGTACAGTCAGGAGACAGAGAACAGGGTGGCATGAAGGAGGGAGGAGGGAAGGAGGGAGGATGGGGGTAAACAATGAAACAATGTCCCGTCCACAATGAGTAAAGACACAAAATGGAGTGGTGCATTGTGTATTCTCCCCTTCAGTCACTGGATAATGGATTAAGCCATACAAACTGGGGCAAGGCTTCCCTTTTAATTGGAGAGGGTTATGGAGAGTGCAGCTTTCCTTATTCTTCCATAGTGAATGAACCGAGCAAGTGGTATTGGGAAGTTTTCTCAGCGTATGTCCCAAATGGCACCCTATTCCCTACATAGTGCACTACTTTTGACCTCTGGGCCCTGGTCAAAAGTAATGCACTACATAGGGAAAAGGGCGTAATTTGCGACGTACGCTTAGACTGTGTCCAGAGAATCAATATGTTGGATGCTGGACATGAATACCCAAAGTGAATGGTCATTGAAGCAGGAGAGAAGAAGAGAGGGAGAGAAACAGACCACACTGACCGCGACATCACACACAAGCCATTTGACCTGGGGATAGTAGTGCCAGCCAGCCCAGCCAGCTGTACCAAACCCCATTCAGCCAAACTGACAAGGACCTTCGCTGAGCAGGGCATACGCAGAGGATGCATCCCTTTGCACACTATTTCCCAAGTAGTGCTCTTTGACCTGAGTAGCGCACTATATAGGATAGGATGCCGTTTGGGACACCACCCCCGAGATTACCATAAGGAGACTAGTGGCCCAGAAATGTGACTTCCGTGTTTAACAACGTGTCTTAGAAGGAGGAGAAGGAAGTCTCACTGTTAGCAGTGTTGATTTCTGGCACCGCGTTGTGCCAGCCCCAGTGTGTTGGAATACCCACAGAACATAATCAGCCAATGGAATCGTAAAACAAGCAAATTCATCAAAATAAAGCGTAGGAGCTAAGCTGTTGAACGACTGTGTTTAGTCATGGTAATTGACTGTGGTTGGCCGCAGCATTAGTCCCCCTGGCCTAATCCTGGATTATGTTGCCATGTTTACCATGGAGTTATCCACCCTATTCCCTATATACAGTCCTATGGGCCCTGGACAAAAGTAGTGAATCAATAGAAATATATAAATATAATATAAATATACTGTAGTCAGCTCATTAAGTTTTTTAAAACTTGTTATCGAACTCATTTTTCAGTAATTGGTCGGGAACATTTTGGTACTAATCTTGTTTTGCACATAAATGAGTGTGCACATTGCGTTTCACTCTGTGAGCTCATTGGAAAATGCATGTTCTTTTATGTTCAAGCTCTAGGAAGGGTGTGTAAAAAATTGTTTTTAAATAAATGTATGAACTCAGAAATGTTTTGTTTTCATAACCACAGCATTGTATTTTATCCTGGGAGATGTATATTTGCTTAAAAACAAATCATAACGTGGCTTGTGGTAAAATGAATAGTCAGCTACCCTAAGAACTGAGAAAGGTTGAGCAGAAGAATGTTCTTTCTCTGTCTGAGACTGAAGTTTTATCCTAATGTCTTTTTCAGTCTTATCTTACGTCTTTTTGGAGCTCTCTTTCTGACCCGGGTCTTGTGTTTTTTTTCCCCCTTCGTACAGAGAGTCAATCTATCCTTCGATTTCCCCTTTTATGGACATTTCCTGCGTGATCTCACCGTGGCAACTGGTGGTAAGTGAACAACCTCTTCCTGAGTTAATGTTGTCGTGATTGAGGGAGATCGAATGAATGCCAGCAAAAGTGAAATGGTGTGTGTCGGTGCATGCGTGCGCGCGTGTTTGTTTATTTATTTATTAAAATGTTATTTCACCTTTATTTAACCAGGTAGGCTAGTTGAGAACAAGTTCTCATTTGCAACTGCGACCTGGCCAAGATAAAGCGTAGCAATTCGACACATGCAACAACACAGAGTTACACATGGAATAAACAAAACATAGTCAATAATACAGTAGAAAAAAATAATATATACAGTGAGCGCAAATGAGGTAAGATACGGGTGTAATAGGCAATAAGGGAGTAATAGGCAATAAGGGAGTAATAGGCAATAAGGGAGTAATAGGCAATAAATAGGCCATGGTGGTGAAGTAATTACAATATAGCAATTACACACTGGAATGGTAGATGTGCAGAAGATGAATGTGCAAGTAGAGATACTGGGGTGCAAAGGAGCAAGATAAATAAATAAATACAGTATGGGGATGAGGTAGGTAGATAGATGGGCTGTTTACAGATGGGCTATTTACAGGTGCAGTGATCTGTGAGCTGCTCTGACAGCTGCTGCTTAAAGCTAGTGAGGGTGATATGAGTCTCCAGCTTCAGAGATGTTTGTAGTTCGTCCCAGTCATTGGCAGCAGAGAACTGGAAGGAAAGGCGACCAAAGGAAGAATTGGCTTTGGGGGTGACCAGTGAGATATACCTGCTGGAGCGCGTGCTACGAGTGGGTGCTGCTATGGTGTACAGTGAGCTGAGATAAGGCAGGGCTTTACCTAGCAGAGACTTGTAGATAACCTGTAGCCAGTGGGTTTGGCGATGAGTATGAAGGAGTGATATAATAACCCATTGATATACATGTGCTTGACTTTTATTTGGTAGCAGTCTGAATTATCATTGCAATTCTACATGGCATATTATAAAATGGGTGGCTCGAGCCCTGAATGATGATTGCTTGAAAGCCGTGGTATATCAGACCTTGGTAACCAGTTTATAATAGCAATAAGGCACCTCAGGGTTTGTGGTATATAACCAATATACCACGGCTAAGGTCTGTATCCACTCCACATTGCGTTTTACTTAAGAACAGCCCTTAGCTGTGTTATATTGGCCATATACCGCACCCCCCCTGGCCTCATTGCTTAATTATACAGCCATTGCTTTATTGCTCCAGGGTTTAGAAGAGTTTGTAATGAGGTTAGAGAAATCATTGCTGGTGTACAGAAGCATTTAGTGTGTGTGTGTGTGTGCGTGGGTGCATGCATGTGTGTACATGTTCTCTCTCGCGTGTGTGTGCTTGTGTTTTTGATTCTGTTTGTTTGTACCTGTGTGTGTGTGTGTGTGTGTGTGTGTGTGTGTGTGTGTGTGTGTGTGTGTGTGTGTGTGTGTGTGTGTGTGTGTGTGTGTGTGTGTGTGTGTGTGTGTGTGTGTGTGTGTGTGTGATTGATATCTGAATGCTGAGAAGTGTAAAGGGTCAAACAGAAGGTTATTTATCTCGTCTCGTCACAGTCTGTCGACTGCCAGGCCAGCCAAACAAATTGAGCTTTGAAAACTCTCATCTGGCACAGACCGCAGTACAAAACCACTAACAGCCCTCAGCACAAGTCTTCCAGGCAGCCAGTTAGAATGGTACAAAACCACTTACAACACTCAGCACCAGTGGCCAGTCTGCTAGACCTGGAGAAAACCACCACCACCCCCAGTACCCAACACTCAGCAATACCAGCCGGTCCTGGAATACGTCCCAAGTGGCTCCCTATTCCCTACATAGTGCACTACTTTAGATCAGGGCTCTGGTCAAACGGAGTGCACTGTATAGGGAATAGGGTGCCATTTGGGATGCAGATTGTGTTGGAGAGAGAACCAGACCAGAATATGGATTTGGAAAAGGACCTGCACTGCCAAGTGCTGGAATAATAATCCATTGATATCCATGTGAAATAGGAGTGATATAATAACCCATTGATATACATGTGAAATAGGAGTGATATAATAACCCATTGATATACATGTGAAATAGGAGTGATATAATAACCCATTGATATACATGTGAAATAGGAGTGATATAATAACCCATTGATATACATGTGAAATAGGAGTGATATAATAACCCATTGATATACATGTGAAATAGGAGTGATATAATAACCCATTGATATACATGTGAAATAGGAGTGATATAATAACCCATTGATATACAGTACATGTGAAATAGGAGTGATATAATAATCCATTGATATACATGTGAAATAGGAGTGATATAATAACCCATTGATATACATGTGAAATAGGAGTGATATAATAACCCATTGATATACATGTGAAATAGGAGTGATATAATAACCCATTGATATACATGTGAAATAGGAGTGATATAATAACCCATTGATATACATGTGAAATAGGAGTGATATAATAACCCATTGATATACATGTGAAATAGGAGTGATATAATAACCCATTGATATACAGTACATGTGAAATAGGAGTGATATAATAACCCATTGATATACATGTGAAATAGGAGTGATATAATAACCCATTGATATACATGTGAAATAGGAGTGATATAATAACCCATTGATATACATGTGAAATAGGAGTGATATAATAACCCATTGATATACATGTGAAATAGGAGTGATATAATAACCCATTGATATACATGTGAAATAGGAGTGATATAATAACCCATTGATATACAGTACATGTGAAATAGGAGTGATACAATAACCCATTGATATACAGTACATGTGAAATAGGAGTGATATAATAACCCATTGATATACAGTACATGTGAAATAGGAGTGATATAATAACCCATTAATATACATGTGAAATAGGAGTGATATAATAACCCATTGATATACATTACATGTGAAATAGGAGTGATATAATAACCCATTGATATACAGTACATGTGAAATAGGAGTGATATAATAACCCATTGATATACATGTGAAATAGGAGTGATATAATAACCCATTGATATACATGTGAAATAGGAGTGATATAATAACCCATTGATATACAGTACATGTGAAATAGGAGTGATATAATAACCCATTAATATACATGTGAAATAGGAGTGATATAATAACCCATTGATATACATGTGAAATAGGAGTGATATAATAACCCATTGATATACAGTACATGTGAAATAGGAGTGATATAATAACCCATTGATATACAGTACATGTGAAATAGGAGTGATATAATAACCCATTGATATACATGTGAAATAGGAGTGATATAATAACCCATTGATATACATGTGAAATAGGAGTGATATAATAACCCATTAATATACATGTGAAATAGGAGTGATATAATAACCCATTGATATACTGTACATGTGAAATAGGAGTGATATAATAACCCATTGATATACATGTGAAATAGGAGTGATATAATAACCCATTGATATACAGTACATGTGAAATAGGAGTGATATAATAACCCATTGATATACAGTACATGTGAAATAGGAGTGATATAATAACCCATTGATATACATGTGAAATAGGAGTGATATAATAACCCATTGATATACAGTACATGTGAAATAGGAGTGATATAATAACCCATTGATATACATGTGAAATAGGAGTGATATAATAACCCATTGATATACAGTACATGTGAAATAGGAGTGATATAATAACCCATTGATATACAGTACATGTGAAATAGGAGTGATATAATAACCCATTGATATACAGTACATGTGAAATAGGAGTGATATAATAACCCATTGATATACAGTACATGTGAAATAGGAGTAATATGACAGTATGAATATTAAGAAGAAAATAATACAATTATGACAACGCTTCCTGCTTTCTGTATCTGTGGGTGTGGGGTGTGTTTGTTTGTGTAATGGACCAGAGCAAGTCAGACACGTTACAAAAGAGGCGAGTGTGTTAGTAAATGTTCCAACAGCACTAGGGAGGTGAAGGAAGGAGGAATGGGAGGTGTAGGAAGGAGGAGGAGAAGAAAGGAGGGGAAGGGAGGAGGAGGAGGAGGAGTATTTTCCACCGAGACTGAGGGTGAAACCACAACGTCTTCAGTGGCTATTATCACATCAAGGAGTCATGCTTTAACCGTACCCAACTATTGCAGCAATGTATGCTGACATTAGACTGTAATCATAATGGAAGAAAATAAATCACAATCGCCATTATCATCATGCGAATATATATTTTTCCTGATTTCTTAAAGACTATTACTGGACAAGGTGAATGTTCTTCCCTAGCTATAGTATATCTCACTACCTCAGAGCTATCCTGTAAAGCATGGAGCTTCCAGAACAGTGTTGCAGTCATGAGAGATGAATAGTCGTGTGTCCCAAATGGAACCCTGATCCCAACTAAGTGCACTACTTTTGACTACTTTTGACCAGAGCCCATAGGTTTCTGGTCAAAAGTAGTGCACCATATAGGGAATAGGTTGCCATTTGGGATGCTGGAAAATGCTGTTAGCAGCTAGCAGCCACCCCACAGTAGATAAAGAGTCCCTGCATTTCTCCAGAGAGACACGGAGTGATGGAGAAGAGGGGAGTAGGAACGGCTATCAGCTCACCGCAGGCTCCAGGACTCTGCCTCTGTAAATCCCTGTTCACACACCTCCATTTCAGTGTCTTACCCCTCCCTTCATCCCTCTATCATCCTCTTTTCCTCCCTCCCTCCCTCCTTCCTCTCCTCCCCCTCCCAGCTCATGTATCCATTTTGCTGGCCGTTCCACCCCTCCAGCTCTACCCTGCTCCAACCTTCCGTTCCTCCATTGGAATTGTGTTACCCTCCTGTGAGCTAGAGAGACAGTGTGGGATGGTGTGGGTCTAAGGCTGGAGACATATGGCCCTGCATGCAGCCAGGAAGGGGATGGGACAGGAACGGTACTAAGCTGTCCATATTAGGACAGCCACAGTCTGAGCAGTAGTCCTATTATGGACACCGCACATCAACTGAGTGTAGAAAACACCTGCTCATTCCATGACAGACCATCCAGGTGAAAGCTATGATCCCTTATTGATGTCACTTGTTAAATCCACTTTCAGTCAGTGTAGATGAAGGGGAGGAGACGGGTTAAAGAGTCCTTGTGAAGCCTTGAGACAATTGAGACATGGATTGTGTATGTGTGCCATTCAGAGGATGAATGGGCAAGACAAGATATTCAAGGGCCTTTGAATGGGGTATGGTATTAGGTGCCTGGCACAATGGTTTGGAGCAGGGACTGCAGGGTTTCCTGTGTGTATCAAGAATGATCCACCACCCAAAGGACATCCAGCTAACTAGACCTAACTGTGGTGAAGCATTGGAGTACACATGAGCCAGCATCCCTGTGGAATGCTTTCGACACCTCGTAGAGTCCATGCCCCGACGAGTTGAGAGCTTTTCTGTGGGGAAATTAGGAAGGCGTTCTGAATGCTTTGCACACTCAGTGTGTAGAGTTGAGTTGAGACGTGTCTCAGCCACACTGAGGATAGGGGTCAACACAGAGGTCAGGCACGTTTACAGACAAGTCACATAGCACATGATCAAACGAAGTGGTGTCCTGACATGGTGTTGCTTCAACACTTAGAAATGGATCACCTAATAACAGAAGTCACACAAGAAGTGTTGTTGTGACGTGAAGTGTTGTTAGTGCTGCTGGAGCCAAATGTAGAGAAGTGTCTGGAGGGTAGGAGGTTGTAGCGCTAGAGACCGGTCTTATCGGTCCCAAGCGGCACCCTATTCCCTACCTGGTCAGAAGTAGTGCACTATATAATAGAGTGCCATTTGGGACACAGAGTGGGGATCTGTGATCTGATCCCTCCGTAACCCCAGCTGTCATAGACAGTCAGGGTAGAAACCCAGCAGTGTGATGTCTTAACTGGCCCAGAACTGGCCCCCTGTCAAAACGCTGAAACAGACACACACACACGCACACACACATACACGTCACCCTCAGCTCCAGATTCCACCATACACACATGCATTGGGTTCAGCGGCTCAGTATTTCTCCAGGCACGCTATGGTTGTAGGCTTTGGTTGCATCACAAATAGCATCCTATTCCCTTTTTAGTGATGGGCCCTGGTCAAAAGTAATGCACTATAAAGGGAATAGTTTGCCATTTGGGACACATGGTTTGTTTTAAGGATAACCACCGGGCTGACGTGTGTGCACTCCTAGAACAAGAGGTAGGGTTCTTCAGTTGGTGGTTCCCCATAGAACCCTCTGTAACGGTTCTACCAATAACCCTTTTATCATCTAAATCAAATCAAATCAAATTTTATTTGTCACATGCGCCGAATACAACAGGTATAGTGTAACGGCTTTCTTCCTGGGAAGGAGAGGCGGACCAAAACGCAGCGTGGTTAGGGTTAAACATCTTTAATAAAGACGAATACCGAGAAAACACTACAAATATACAAAACAATAAATGTGAAAACCGAAAACAGTCATGTGTGGTGAAACAAACACAGACACGGAAATAACCACCCACAAATCCCAACACAAAACAGGCTACCTAAATATGTTTCCAATCAGAGACAATGACTAACACCTGCCTCTGATTGAGAACCATATCAGGCCAAACATAGAAATAGACAAATCAGACACACAACATAGAATGCCCACCCAGCTCACGTCCTGACCAACACTAAAACAAGGAAAACACACAAGAACTATGGTCAGAACGTGACATATAGTAGACCTTACCGTGAAATGCTTACTTACAAGCCCTTGACCAACAATGCAGTTCAAGAAATAGTTAAGAAAATATTTACCTAATAAACTAAAGAAAAAAAAGAAAAAAAATCTAAAAGTAAGACAAAATAAAATGACATAACAATAACTAGGTATTTGTAAAGTGACTATGCATAGATAATAAACAGCGAGTAGCAGCAGTGTAAAAACAATCCAAAGGTTCTTCCTTAAACCCTCTATGAAGGGTTATACTGAGAACCCTTTTACCTTTGAAAGGTTCTTCCTAGAATCCTCTATGAACGCTTCCACCAACCTTATTAGCCTTTAAAATGAAACTCTGACAATACATTACATACACTACTGTTCTAAAGTTTCAGAACACCTACTCATTCAAGGGTTTGTCTTTTATCTTCACTACTATTCTACAATGTAGAAAATAGTCCAAACAAAGAAAAACCTTTGAAGGAGTAGGTGTATATGCCTACTTTGAGAGCTTAGTTTATACCCTAGGTCAGTGTTGTTAGGAAACTCCTGGTTTACATTCCACATCAGGCCTGCAAGTCACATTATGCTTTGGCTTGCAAAGTGATGTGTAATGCATATTGGAATCCAGCCAGTGTGAGGATATTCAACGATTTGAACTTTTAATCACCTGGAACGTGCGTTGAGAACGACTGCCAAGGTGGGGAAGATTCATTAATGAGACTGCCTTAATCATCTAAAGTGGAACAACCATTGCAGTAACAGGTGCAATAAATCCAAGTAACAGATTGGATTATGTTAGAAACATTTATGTTATTTATATTTGAGTAGCATACCATTAATTAATCAATCAATGTACATGCAAAAACACAGATATTAATAGATGCAATTGTGAAAATCAACCTACAATAGAGCATTCTGGGAAATATGACAATGATGGGTGTGGTTTTGATTGTGTCATTTTGACTCTGAGTAGAGTAAAATAATCACACTTGACTCTGATTATTAATACCAACAGACAACACTGGGGTTCTTGTATACCACTGAGTGTTAAGTTCATTTAACTCCTGAATCAACACAAAAAAATTAAATCAAGACAGAAATAATGGCAAAGATATCATCTTATATCAGCGAAAAGAGGACTGGCCACCCCTCATAGCCTGGTTCCTCTCTAGGGTTCTTCCTAGGTTCTGGCCTTTCTAGGGAGTTCTTCCTAGCCACCGTGCTTCTACACCTCATTGCTTGCTGTTTGGGGTTTTAGGCTGGGTTTCTGTACAGCACTTTGAGATATCAGCTGATGTACGAAGGGCTATATAAATACATTTGATTTGATTTGAACTGTGTTAGTACTGTTATTTGAAATGATTAAGGGAATATCAGATACTGTACATGCACAAATGTTCCCATATAGGTACAGTTTAAAACATTCCCACGCCTATCTTTTTAAACTTTACTTTGATTACTCAAACTCTGAGGTAAACACTAATGCTCAGGCACTATTTCAAATAAAATAAAAATGACAATTAAAAAATGTATTTAGATTCAGAAGGGTTCTATGTAGAACCCGTCTTGCCTTCCAAAGAATCTTCGAGGAACCCTACTTCCTAATACGGTTCTTAGGATGTTAAAGGTTCTAGGTAGAACCATTTTCCTTACAAATAACTTTTGTCTTCCAAAAAGTGTTCTTCAGATGAAAACAGTTATTGGTAGAAACATATCCCTCTGCAAAGAACCGTTTTAGAACAATTTTTTCTACGTGTGGAATGCAGTGGAATAACAAGGCAGCCAATAAACACACACACACACACACACACACACTAACACACACACACACACACACACGCAACCTATATCTTCTAGCCACACACAAGCACTTGCACACTAACAGGCAAACAGATCAAGTAGAGAGAGGAGACAGACACGGGGAGGAAGCCGAGAGACACAAGGTGGTCACTCTGTATGGAGACAGCAGTTTGTCCAGTTGTTTCTCCTCTCTTCCTGTGAGCCTATGCTAACAAAGGCTTTCTATATGTGTGTGCCTCTAGTGTCTGATAAGCCTCAGTCATTATGATTACACAGACAAAATGAGGGCAGCCTCTCCCTTAATTGAAGAGATGTTTTTCTCGGCCGCTGTTTGTGAGATAAGGTAATGGCCAGACACGCAGCAGACGCTCAAGGCGAATACGGAGAGATAGAAAGAGTGTGTGTGTGTGTGTGTGTGTGCACGCGCAGGCGTGTCTTCCTCCTATGCTGGCTGCTCCTGTGAAGTCTCTCCAGAACTTAACAAAGCCTCAGTATGGAAAAACAATTGGGTTGTTTGGACAAAATGTTTAATAAAGTAGAGTGCTTGGTCAAGACGTTCTGGTAATGCCCATTCCTGTTTTTCCTCTATATACAGAACAGTACTCCCTGATACCAGAACATGTAAACAAAGGTGGAACTAGAAATGGAACAAAATCTCTTATCCCTCTCACTATCCGTCTCCGTCTCTGTGTTTCTCTCTCTCTCTCCCCCTCTCTTGCTCACCAGCTCCAGCCCCACACACTCACCCCTTTTTCTCTTTCTCTCATTCCCTGCTGTTCTTACTCCTACTGTCCAGTTCCCCAACCGTCCTTAAAGTGACGGCCATAATGAATTTGACAGCCTGCTCTATTGAATGGCTCTCTCTCTCTGGGTGTCTGCTCTTAAGTGTATTGTGAGACTGTCGTATTTTCCCCAGGCTGTCGGTTTAATGTTTTTGTGTTTGCAATAGATTTTTAGGAAAAGCCTCTCTCCTCATACTCCACAGTGTGTTGAGAGAGAGCGAGAGAGAGCGAGAGAGAGAGAGAACATTTGAAATGTCTTAATTATTTTGGAACTTTTGTGAGTGTAATGTTTACTGTTCATTTTTGTTTGTTTCACTTTTGCTTATTATCTACATTGCTTTGGCAATGTTAACATGTGTTTCCCATGCCAGTAAAGCCATTGAACTGAATTGAGAGAGAGAGAGAGAGAGAGAGAGAGAGAGAGAGAGAGAGAGAGAGAGAGAGAGAGAGAGAGAAAGAGAGAGAGAGAGAGAGAGAGAGAGAGAGAGAGAGAGAGAGAGAGAGAGAGAGCCCCAAACCTCCATCCTCTTATCTCTTGTTACAATTTTTCTCAATTGCTAAAACACTAAAACCCATTGGCTGAACAAAGTTCTCAGTTGCCTGGACTCATTTAGCTAATTATGCAGTCTGTTGTCAATACCTTAAACCATTTCACATGGTTAAACACAATTTGCAGATCTCACTTAGACTTTTCAGCAAAACTCTAAACACATTCTCATTCTCAAAACACATTCTGCACTCTAATGCACATGTCATCCATACTGGTAAACACAAGTGGCAACAATCAAATACAAATAGAGAAGACATATCATTGATTGAACACAACTGCTCAAAATTGATTTAACCTTTTTCAAATGCTGCGACACAACCAATATAAGCCAGTTCAGAGAGCAAACAGGTTGTTGAAGGTGGGAAGGAGAAAGTCTGAGAATGGATACTGTAGTACAGTGCATTGTAGGCTGTATACTGTACAATGGACACATTGTATGGCCCTGAACATTGTGCTTTCCATTTATTAACAATACTGACTGCTCAATAGATTTTGACTGGTTGCAGGTTCATATCAACAAAGAACAAGAATTACAGTATCACAGAGACAAAAGACAAGTTTGTGAGATGCAGGGTACAGTACTGTAAAAATAGGGGTACAAGGAGGAGGAAGAACAAAAAACAAAATTGCAAAGAGCAAAGCAGAGTAGTAATTTGTGATCAATTTTGAGCTACTATGATAGAGCAATGTTTTCGTTCATCAAAAGACAATGACGAAAAAATATGAATATTTTTTTAGATAAAAAATGTGATTCTCCCTGAAAATGTTATGTTTTGAACAATGTGTTTTCTATTTTTCTGTGTATTGTTTACTGACTGCTTGAGAGTGTATATAATTTTGATCACTTTGTTTATGATTTGAGAGCAGTGTTTGATTTTGAACACAGGTAAACCTGTTTTGAGGCAAATGTTTTATTTTGCAAGAGGAGTCAGAGGTTATGTAAATAGTGCTTGAAGATGAGGTTTTGTATTTAATGTTTTCAGGAAATGGAGCAAGGTTTCAGAAATGGTGTTTTAGCAATTGAGAAAAACTGTAAATGTCTCTCCCTCCCTCCCCCATGTTTACCTAGTAGACCGACAGGTAGGCTTACTGTAGTCACTCAACTCCCCCTCCTCCTTCTATCCTCCTGTTCTCCTGTATCTCCACAGCTCTGTGCTCTGCTGACTGCACTGGGTGGGGGCACACACGCGTACAAACACACACACACATCTGGATGGGGGCTGCACTTGACTGTGCGGCCCTTAAGGACAGGATTGATTTCTCACTGGGAGGGGCCGTGTTCTTGGCCTCTGTCGTAATGTGTTGTTTTCTTTACAGCCCGTCTGCTGTTGGTGAAGACATATGGTGACACGAACTGGCAGTGAAATGGCTGCAGCTATGAATTACCTTTTGAAGAACACCCCCTCCAATTTTTTTTTCTCGCTTTTTCTTGCTGAACAAAAGTTTCAGCCAGATGCGTTCATCCGAAGCAACTTACAGCCATGTGTGCATGCGTTTAACGTATGGGTGGTCACAGGAATCAAACCCACCGTGCTCTACCAACTGAGCAACAAAGGACAACTTTTTTCGATTGATGTCCTCTCTGATGGAGCTGTATTTAGACGATGCGAGTAAACACACACACTCTCACACACACACACACACACACACACACACACACTGTGGAAAAGCTGAGTGAGAAAGCAGCAGGCGTACCTTTTCGCCAGCCTTCTAACTGTCTCTAATGGCTGAAGAAGAAACAGACCTCTGTGACTCTAACCTGTCATACAAACACCACCTTGTTGTGCGACTGAACAGAGTGGAAGCCCTTAACAAAGTCCTTATTGTCACTGACTGTGTGTGTGTGCGTGCGTTCGTGCGCGTGTGTGTGCGTGCGTGCCTGCGTGTCCGGTTTGAGACTGTCAGGCAGAGAGGGAAGCTTCGCCAGGGAACATGACTGAGAAACTCCATTATATGATGAGTGGAATTTACTCCGCTAAATCAGCATTTCCTCTTTGAAGCCCTTCAGGTTTTATTGTATGTAATATAATTAGCTAATTAATCAGCAGGACCAAGCAGCTGATGCAGGTGGGGGGTTAGGAGGCCAGTGGCTGGGGGGTCAGCGGGGATATGATGGACCATTTTTGTAAATGTGTGGAAAGATGAACAGACATGCATCTTGACTTGCTGAAGTTCGGTGGTTTATTGAACTGCACCTGGCCCGAAAGGGGGCAGCACCTGTCTGACCTTGATATGTGAGAGCGAGAGAGACCTTGAATGAGTGGAATATAATAGTAGGTCCTCAGTCGTTTACATGCTGACTTGTTGCGTGGTGGCGACTGTCGTATATAATGAGTACTATCTGCTCTGTGTTACTTCCTCAGGGTTCATCTACACGGGTGATGTGGTCCACAGGATGCTGACGGCCACCCAGTACATCGCCCCCCTCATGGCCAACTTTGATCCCAGTGTCTCCAGGAACTCAACCGTCATCTACTTTGACAATGGTACGTGGCATTCAGTCCCTAGTTTTTCTGTGCTCTGTCCTTAAGATATTAGCAACTCCAGCTACAAGATCCCACGTTTGACAGAAGTGCGTAACTTGCAAGATGCAAAGCTGAGACCCATGGCTCTCAAAGGCATGCTGGAGCACATGACGAACTGCGCCAGAAGCACAGACTATTGGTGGGAAAAGGAAAACCTAATAATGGGCTCTTTCAAAAACAGGTCAATCTTATGGTTGGAATCATGGCCTCCATGGCAAATCTCCCCAAATCAGTGTCTGCCTCCCAAATGGCACCCTATATCCTATTTCGGGGATAGGGTGTCATTTAGGACGCAGCTAGTGACTGACCAGCTGAATGACCTTTTCCAGTGGACCTTTTCCATCATGGGTTAGGCAGTGTGGCAGCTGATCGATACCCAGCCTAGATGCTCTTTACCAGTCCATCCATCAGGCAGTGGCCTGCCAAGGCTGCATGTAGACGGGAACCTCAGCCTTGCCTCTCTACCTCATACACATCCAATTAAAACCTGATTCATCTACTTTAAATGTAGCCCCCCATGGGGACCCACTGACAGCCTCTCTTTCGCACTTTAAGAAGTATTCAACGTTGTAAGAAGTTGTGTCTATGTGTTTTCAACATTTTCGAGCCCTATGCAGTCATCGTCCCCCTGCTGACTAGTACACTATTCCCAGTGTGTCGAGAGAGATTTTTTTTTGCCTAACTTTCTGCAGCATATAAGCCATTTTAGGGAAAAACAAGGCCAGCTTGTGCAGTGCACTCATTCTCACCCAGTGTGTATTTTTAGAAGAGGGAGCCCCAGATAGCACGGCTGCTTTCTCCCTGAACTCAATGCATTTTAAGTAGGCTCCGGACTTCTATTAGGCTTACCTTTTATAGCGCTGACTGGTGGAACTCACACGGCCAACAAGGAGTAGCCACACTACTCTCTTTTCCCTCCTCCAATCTACCTATACCTCTGTCTACCTCTACACGTCTTCAATTTACCCTCAATTGCCCCCTCTCTCCCTCCCTCCTTCCCCACCCAAAACAGAATCCAAGCAGAGTAGCGTTGCGTTCCCAGCCCCCCGTACACTGTTCTAGCCAGGACCCATTCTCAGTCAGAGAGAGTATTCAGAACAGACAGGGTTACTGTGACAACCGCTGTCTGCATCCCAAATGGCACCCTATTCCCTATACAGTGCACCACGTTTGACCAGGGCACATAGGGCACCCCAATTTCCCATAGAGGGAATAGGGTGCCATTTGGGACGCGGCCACTGACATGCCCTGCCTCGATTCCTGTCCTCTCTACATCAAGCATGCGGCCCCATGCCCCGGCCAGGTCATCGAGGATCCTGTAGCATCAGCCTCATGCATAAGCCTTCTGGAGGCCAGGTGTGGATATTATGGGGTTTCCTGTAGCACTACAGCTGCAGTACTCCTAGCTGTCAGCAGAGAAACGAAATCCCCACTTTACTTTGGACGGGAGAGAGGTTCAGGCTGTGTGATGGAAAAATTGATTACTTATGTTAACAAACCTTTATTGCTCTGGCTCCTGGCCAAATGACTGTCTGGCTGCATGGGAGAGCAAAGGCATCACTTTCACATCCAAAGGCTCTCCAAAGTCCACACTAAATCAAAACAGCATGGGGAGGAACGTGAGGTTTGCACCCAGGGTAGGGATGTGCGTGGTTATTTGAATATCTGAACGGGATGTTAGTATTCAAATACATTTTTGGAGAGAAAACAGGCCTCTTTTAACCAGATTGCTTTTTCTAAATTAAATGACAATATCCATGTAACATTGTTATATACAAGGATATACCATGACATTTCAAATGATTCACTGAATAAAAATACAAACTTTTCAGTGTAGTTTTTGACATGCACGTGCGCCCCACCAAAAGACCGGTAGCCTTCACCTGTCTTGTTGTTTATGTTGTCCAATCAGAGCGGCAAAGAGGCTCAATGTGTAGCAAATGGCGTGAGAGTTCACTAACGTAATGCAACGATGGAACAAAAAACAAACAAAAAAGCTCTAAAAGTTAGCGTGAAGGCTACAATGAGCAACCAACAGGTAGGCTGTTTTATCTGAATGGGGTTGGGGAGAAAGCGCAGCATGTGTCTTCAATCAGCCTCGCTACTCCAGTCAAGACAGGCACTGTTATGTGGGATGATGAATAACGTTGTGGCTGCTACAAGTTAGCTAGTCTTGGCTGTAGCCGAGTTGCCTTGGCGTCTCTCGCTCTCGCTCCCTCTGCTCGCTACACACACCGCCCCATATAACCTCTGCAGGCACAGCTGCAGCAATAGAGCGCCAGCCTCTACCACGCGCAGCAGTGCTCAGGTTAAAAATGTGCGTTTAAAAAAAACACGAATGTATTGCGAAAACACTGATATTCGACAACAAAAAAAAGGATACTATTTGAATATTGAAATGATTTCAACCCCCCCCCACAAACACACCCATCCAGAGTACTTCATGTGAGCTTCCTCCTGATTCTTCAAAAATAATTAAATGTGTCCTGTATGTTGCAAGGAGTTTTGTTAACTGGAATATAAACTCAGCAAAAAAAGAAACGTCCCTTTTTTCAGGACCCTGTCTTTCAAATATAAGTCGTATGAATCCAAATAACTTCACAGATCTTCATTGTAAAGGGTTTAAACATCGTTTCCCGTGCTTGTTCAATGAACCATAAACCATTAATGAACGTGCACCTGTGGAACGGTTGTTAAGACACTAACAGTTTACACACGGTAGGCAATTAAGGTCACAGTTATGAAAACGTAGGACACTAAAGAGGCCTTTCTACTGACTCTGAAAAACACCAAAAGAAAGATGCCCAGGGTCCCTGCTCATCTGTGTGAACGTGCCTTAGGCATGCTACAGATGGGGCCAGGACAATAAATTGTAATGTCCGTACTGTGAGACGCCTAAGACAGCGCTACAGGGAGACCGGATGGACAGCTGATCGTCCTCGCAATGGCAGACCATGTGTAACAACACCTGCACAGGATCGGTACATCCGAACATCACACCTGCAGGACAGGTACAGGTTGGCAACAACAACTGCTCGAGGTACACCAGGAACGCACAATCCCTACATCCGTGCTCAGACTGTCGTAGGCCTGTTGTAAGGCAGCTCCTCACCATACCTCACCGCCAACATCTTCTATGGGCACAAACCCACCGTCGCTGGACCAGACAGGACTGGCAAAAAGTTTTCTTCACTGATGAGACGCGGTTTTGTCTCACCAGGGGTGATGGTCGGATTCACGTTTATCGTCGAAGGAATGAGCGTTACACCGAGGCCTGTAGTCTGGAGCGGGATCGATTTGGAGGTGGAAGGTCCATCATGGTCTGGGGCGGTGTGTCACAGAATCATCTGACTGAGCTTGTTGTCATTGCAGGCAATCTCAACGCTGTGCTGTGTGTTACAGGGAATAATTCCTCCTCCCTCATGTGGTACCCTTCCTGCAGGCTCATCCTAAAATGACCCTCCAGCCACCAGCCATATTGCTCATTCTGACAGGAATGTCAGTTTTCTGCCATGGCCAGCGAAGAGCCCAGATCTCAATCCCATTTAGCACGTCTGCGACCTGTTGGATTGGAGGGTGAGGGCTAGGGCCGTTCCCCCCCAGAAATGTCCGGGAACTTGTAGGTGCCTTGGTGGAAGAGTGGGGTAACATCTCACCGCAAGAACTGGCAATTCTGGTGCAGTCCATGAGGAGGAGATGCACTGCAGCACTTAATGCAGCTGGTGGCCACACCAGATACTGACTGTTACTTTTGATTTTGACCCCCCTTTGTTCAAGGGCACATTATTCCATTTCTGTTAGTCACATGTCTGTGGAACTTGTTCAGTTTATGTCTCAGTTGTTGAATCTTATTATGTTCATACAAATATTTACACATGCTACGTTTGCTGAAAATAAGCGCAGTTGACAGTGAGAGGCCGTTTCTTTTTTTTCTGAATTTACTAGGCTTACGTGTATCTTTTATAATCTGAGAAGGTGAGACTGTGGTATCAGAGAAGACACGTCACAACTCATTTTGGCTACCCTGGGTGCCTCCGGCAATGTTTGAAACTTAAGGAACCTTGCCTCCTCTGGGTTTTGCTCTCCAAATTCTTATCTAATAGAAATCTATGTAGGTCTATGTAGTTCTCTGTTGTCATGTGTAGTTATATATCAGGGGTGGGTAATCATTTTGTCTCAAAGGGCCACATTGGGATTTCAAAATTCAGGGGGCTGCATAGACTTCTTTGGGGACCGATTTTGTTATAGGTACATTATAATTTCTGTTTTAAACCCCTAGGATTCCCACACCTGTTATGTATGTTATGTATGGTTCTGTATGGTCCTGTGTGGTTATACTGTATGTGGTTCTATATTATTTTGTATGGTCGTGTGGTTCTATGTGGTTCTAAGTGGTTTTGTGTGGAACTGTGCGTTTATATGTAGTTCTGTGTGGCCCTGTGTGGTTATACAGTGTGTTGTTCTGTGTGGTACTGTGTTGTTCTAAGTAAGTTATATCTAGTTCTAAGTGGTTCTTTGTGGTTTTGCATGGTCCTGTGTGGTTATGAGGTCCTGTTTGGTTGTCTAAGGTTCTGACAGTCTCCCTCTCTCCCTTCCTCTCATACAGGCACTGCTCTGGTAGTCCAGTGGGACCATGTCCACCTGCAGGACAGCTACAACCTGGGCAGCTTCACCTTCCAGGCCACACTGCACAGCGACGGCAGGATCGTCTTCGCCTACAAAGAGGTGTGTCTCTCTCTCTCTCTCTCTCTCTCTCTCTCTCTCACTCTCTCTCTCTCTGTTGCTCCCTATCTAGGCTATATGTCCCTCCCCTCTGCCTCTTTCTCTCTCTTTCTCTATTTCTGCTACTCTTAGTCCCTCTCTCACTGTCTCTCTTTATTTATCTCGCTGCTCCTCCCTCCAGCTATCTCCCATAGATGGGTGGATTGCTTAGCGACAAAACCCGATCTGTGCGCAACCCTTGAGGAAAACAAGGATTAGTTTAGAATCAAAGGATTGTTGACAACATGCACACTTTATTTCCTCTCCAAATGTTCATTGAGAACATAAATACATTTGCACAATGAGTATTTGTTGTCTCTCTCAAATATGTCATTACCATTGTTGGCTAGCTAGATAGCGATAATTAGCTTAACAAGACATGGTATCAAGAACAAGATAAAAACCAGCTGAAACGAGCCACCTACGATTCCCCCCACATGGCAGCTTCTTGTCATTGTTGCTAGCTATCTGAGCTTTCAGAATGGTAACAGCACACGGCCTCTGCAATGCTCGCGCATCATTTCCGTGACGTTGTCAGCTGACCCAGCTATAGGTGTGTAGGAGTGACATTACGTCACACCCAGCTCGTGAGGGGCAGGGAATTCTTCACACTCACAGCTCTCTACTCCATCTCTCTCTCTCTCTCTCTCTCTCTCTCTCTCTCTCTCTCTCTCTCTCTCTCTCTCTCTCTCTGTTTCCGTTTCTCTCTCTCTGTTTCACTCTCTCTCGCTCTCTCATTCCTCACCCTCTCTTCCCTGTGGCGACGGAGCACTTATTACATTCTCTCCGTGATTGAGTTGATAAATAAAGCTCTGTGCTCTCCAACCTCTGTTCTCAATCAGGGCATGACGCGACATATCTCTTTCTCTCTCTCTCTCTTTCTCTCCGTTCCAATCAGGGAGTACTTTTCTCTAAACACTCACCTCATCCACCTTCATGTAAAGACGTAAAGGGACTGCTGTGTTCACTTCACTTTCACCACACAATAAAAGTGTGTCTCTCCAAGGATCTCTACATTCTCAAGTTTGAGCCCGCCAGACTTGTTTTGTGGAATTATTAATTGGATTTTCTGGGAAGATGAGTTGATTGTACGCTCTTTGTTCTTGCCAGTAAGTGAAGTCCCATTGTCTGTAGGCTTGCGTCACAAAATGGCACCCTATTCCCTACATAGTGCCGGCCCTGGTCAAAAGAAGTGCACTATAAACGGTATAGGGTGTCATTTGGGACACATTTACCCCAGCCTTCCATCAGCATCAGAAACTGTTAGGCCTCTGCCTGGTTTGGTCTGTTTTCAGGCGGCTCAGTTAGATAGACAGGTGTGGCGGCTGGTGATTGATGCCCCTCCTCTCCTCTCTCTTCCAGATCCCCATCGAGGTGGCCCAGATCAGCTCTGTCAATCACCCGGTGAAGGTGGGCCTCTCCGATGCCTTTGTGGTGGTCCACAGGATCCAACAGATTCCCAGTGAGTCACCATGATGCAGAGAGTGCTGCGTTACTGCACGCACGCACACACACACGACTCCCTGCGTCGCTACATACACATAAACCATCATAAACCACATCCCACACACACACACACACACGACTCCCTACATCACTACATACACATAAACCATCATAAACCACATCCCACACACACACACGACTCCCTGCGTCGGTACATACACATAAACCATCATAAACCACATCCCACACACACACACAACTCCCTGCGTCGCTACATACACATAAACCATCATAAACCACATCCCACACACACACACACACACGACTCCCTACATTGCTACATACACATAAACCATCATAAACCACATCCCACACACACACACACGACTCCCTGCATCGCTACATACACATAAACCATCATAAACCACATCCCACACACACACACGACTCCCTGCATTGCTACATACACATAAACCACATCACACACACACACACACACACACGACTCCCTGCATCGCTACATACACATAAACCACATCACACACATAAACCACATAAACCACATCACACACACACAACTCCCTGCATCGCTACATACACATAAACCACATCACACACACACACACACACACACACACACGACTCCCTGCATCGCTACATACACATAAACCACATCACACACACACACACGACTCCCTGCATCGCTACATACACATAAACCACATTACACACACATGCACGCACACCTTTTACCACTCACACATCACGTGTACACATACCACATTACACCTTTTACCACTCACACATCACGTACACACATACCACATTACACCTTTTACTCCACACACACCATCAAACATCACTTCAGTTTTTTACTGTGTATATACCATCACATACCACCTCATACTGCATGACACCAAAGGATGGGCAGTGGATACATACAGTAAGCCAATCACATGACCAGTACAAGTTTTTTTCCCCTCTCAGAACTCCTCCCTTGTGGGGCTGGAATACGGTGAAGTTGCCCGTAGACCAGGGGTGGGCAACTGCGGGCCGCATTCGGGAATTTTAAAGGATATAATATTTTGAGTTAAAAAAAAAACACTCCAGGCCACAGCCAACATTAGATTGGACCGATATATATTGGACCTAAAATACCTGCCCCATTTCTGGCCCGCAAATTGATTTTGATGAACAAATACGTTTAAAAAAACAAGTCTGTGCTGCCTTTTGTTGTATTCGAAATCCCCAAATCCCCCCCTGCCCTATATGCTGATCTTGGTTCAGTTCTGCATTTCTCCCACTGGGGGAAGGGAAGTTGGTCCTAGATCTGAACCTCACGCCAAAGCGGCATGAGTTCAACCTTTTGTTGTGGCCTCTCAAACGGCAGAATGGGAATGATTACATGGGCGCGGTCCAGAATTGTCTCTTTGCATGACGTTCCTTCCAATTGAGGGCCATTAAAGTTAAAAGAAAGTTGAGCAAAGAGGAGAAAGTCAACCTTTTCATCCACTGCTAGACCCTCTCTGGGGCTTTCATTTCATTTTCAAGTCTGCGAAAATCATTCATTTAATTGCTTGTTGATGATATGTTCATAGGACTTGGCTTTTGAAGAATGTACAGTATTTGTTTCACGTAGCGTTTTATAGCTTGTTATTTATAACATTTCAACGTTGTCTGGAATTATTAAATCATGGGTAAGAAGTACCTCTGCTCAGAAAACTTTAAAGACTCCCCGTTGGAACCCCATTGCCTACATAGTGCACTACTTTTTATTTTACCAAAGCCCTATGGGCACTACATAGGCAATAGGGGGCCATTTGGAACAAAGCCACTGTGGTCAGTAATAAAGGGTTTAGGTGTTATAATGGGGAGTTCAAACCTGCTGCTCAGCTGTTCTGTGAGTGTTGTGCTTCTGTGGTTGTTGATTATTTCTACTTTTCTGAAAACTGTGGGTTCAGCTGTGCTCTTGTAACTGTAGCCACAGTAGATCTCCCACAACACTCTTGTTGGTACTATATAGCCCTCAAACTCAACTCTGGACATCGAAGCAAGTTCCACTGTGTTTTTTCATTGTTCCCCTCTAATCAGGAACTCATTTAGACCTGGGACACCAGGTGGGTACAATTAATTATCAGGTAGAACAGAAAACGAGCAGGCTCCGGACTTCGTAGGGTAAGAGTTGAATACCCCTGCTATAGAGGGTTCTCGGGCTTCCAAAGGACTTGTGTTAAATACTACCCTCTTTGAGGCAGTCTTTCTAACGTTCAGCTCAGCTGGATGAAAACAGTCTGCTCAGCTGCATCCCAAATGGCACCCTATTCCCTATGGGACCTTGTCAAAGGTAATGCAGTATATAGGGAATAGGGTGACATTTGCGATGTGGGGTGGGGGAGGGGCTGAAGAGTATTTATCTCCGCTCTGCTGAGGAGTATTTTTCTCTGCTCATACAAGAGTAATAAAGGCCTAGTTTCTTTCTTTTAATTATTATAATAATACTTTTTTTAATCAGGAGGTGCTGCCGCACCCTCAGCACCCCTACTTCAAACGTAATCCTTAACTTACCCAATGAATGCCTAAACTTAAGTTTAACCCTATCCCTAACTTTAACCCTAACGTTAACCATTCAGAATTAACGCCTACACTTTTTTGGACTGACAACGAAGATACGGCACCAGATGGTGTCTTTTAAACTTCAAGCCATGGCGTAATTCTGTTGCTGCAGCTATGCCATTTTATTTGGAGATTCGGTTGCAAAGTTCTGTCTGTTCTAGCCTGAAAGACTGTAAAATGCTGAGCCAGCTTCCTCACAAACTTTTACTGGGTTCACTTCTTTATTTATTTTGGTTTAATGGACAATACAGCCCAAACAGTAGTACTGTACTCCCTCTGAAGTAAACTATTGGTTTCCTGTATGAGAGGCCTCTCCTTTGGAAGTGTAATATCCTGAAAACATACATTTGATCATATATTTCATATACCTAGTGAATGGTGGCGAATGTGGTATCTCTAGAGAGGAGAGAAATAGGCAGGTTGGTGGATGAACATGGAGAAGGTGATATTTGGGCAGATAGCAGACACACATGTCTGTCTGTCTGTCTGGAGAGAAAGGTCAGGATTAGCGTCTTGGGTCTTCAGTCGGTCAAAAGGGCAGGACAATCTCTCTCAATGTGTCTCAGCCGCTGCTGTTTAGTAGGCAAAGCATGTTGCCAATGCACCCATTTCAGGATATACAGTACCAATGTTAGCTACTGGTTCGTCAACATGTTATGCCGTGCAGTGCTCTGAAAAGGCTGGATTTGGTTGTTTATAACTGATGATTCTTAATTAAAAGGGAATTGTAGGAAGGTTTATGCCTCATGATTTTTGATCACTATAACTCTCCTTGATGTGGCAGAGCTTGCGAACTATCACGGATTACAAAGGGAAACCTAGCTGCCCAATTACACGAGCGTTCCAGACGAGCTAAATGTCTTCTATGCTCACTTCGAGCCAAGCAACACTGAACCATGTGTAAGAGCACCAGCTGTTCCAGACGACTGTGTCACGCTCTCCGTAGCCAATGTGAGTAAGACTTTTTAAACAGGTTAACATTCACAAGGCTGCAGGGCCAGATTAATTACCAGGATGCGTGCTCAGAGTCTGCGCTGACCAGCTGGCAAGTGTCTTCACTGAATTTTCAACCTCTCCCTGACCCAATCTATAATACATAAATATTTTGAGCAGACCACCACACTCCCTGTGCCCAATGACTATCGCCCTGTAGCACTCACATCTGTAGCCATGAAATACTTTCAAAGGCTGGTCATGACTCACACTTATCACCATCATCCCAGACACCCTGGGCCCACTCCAATTTGCATACTGCCCCAACAGATCTACAGATGACGCAATCTCTATTACACTCCACACTGCCATTTCCCACTTGGACAAAGGGAACACCAACGTGAGAATGCTGTTCACTGACTACAGCTCAGCGTGGTAGGTGGTAGGCCTGATCACCGACGACGATGATACATTCTATAGGGAGGAGGTTAGAGACCTGGCAGTGTGGTGCCAGGACAACAACCTCTCTCTTAACATCAGCAAAACAAAAGAGCTGATCGTGAACTACAGGAAATGGGGGGCCGAGCACACCCCCTTCAACATTGACGGGGTTGTAGTGGAGACGGTCGAGAGCTTCAAGTTCCTCGGTCTCCACATCTCTAAGGACCTATCAGGGTCCAAAACACAAGCACAGTCATGAAGAGGGCACGACAACAACTTTTCCCCCTCAGGAGGTTGAAAAGATTTCACATGGGCCCTCAGTTCTTAAAAAAAGTTATACAGCTGCACCATTGAGATCATCTTGACAGGCTGCGTCACCCCTTTGTATAGAAACTGCTCGGCACCCGACCGCAAGGTTCTACAGAGGGTAGTGCGTATAGCCCAGTACATCACTGGTGCCGAGCTCCCTGTCATCCAGGACCTCTATACCAGGCGGTTTCAGAGGAAGGCCCTAAAAAAGGCTCCAGCCACCCAAGTCACAGACTTTTCTCTCTGCTACCGCACGACAAGTGTTACCAATGCACTAAATCTGGAACCAACAGGACCCTGAACAGCTTCTACCTCCAAGCCATGAGACTTCTAAAGAGTTAATTAAATAGTTAATCAAATAGCCAGACTATCTGCATTGATCCTTTTTGCGCTCACTTTCATGACTGATCACTTACTCTTCTGCTCTTGTTGACAGTATGTCACTTTATTCCTAGTTTATTTCTACCTCAATGACCTCGTACCCCTGCACATTGACTCAGTATTGGTAGCTCTTGTATATAGCCTAGTTATCGTTATTCATTTTTTTTAATCTATTATTACTTTTATTATTACATTTTGTACTTTTCTATTATTTCTCTATTTTCTTTCTCTCTGCATTGTTGGGAAGGTCCCGTAACTAAGTATTTCACTGTTAGTTCACACCTGTTGCTTGTGATGAATACAAATGTTTTGATTTGGTTCATTGTGGATATGAGACAACAGTAAAAGCCCTAACAATCTTGAGAACACACACACCCTGATCTGGTCCCCCTGGACAGCAGGTAGAATGGATCCTTCTGCAGTATTGATTGCACTGGCCCAGGGTTCCACCCAGCTCGGAAACTCAGACTGTGTCAGATGGCTGGACTACTTTTGATCTGATTTCCTGCTGTGTAATCCCAATCCGTACAGCTGCGTGGAACTCGTTTTTCATTCTCCTGGAAGAATAGAATGTCTTTTGAAATGTAGATCAACCTTTTAAGGACCGGTTGTTCTTTTAGGCACATCTGCTGATACTTGCAGTGTTAACGACTGTACATGAAAATGGTATTTGACGTTATCTCTCGTATTCTAATATGTTCATGTATTTAGACTAGAATGATTGCTTAGTGGCTTTAAGCTCCAAGCATCAGAGCGTACCAAACCCTATTCCTTTAAATAGTGCACTACCTGAGTGGGCTCTGGTCAAAAGTACTGCACCTTATTAGGGAATAGGGTGCCATTTGGGAAGAGCCCAGGCAGCTGAAGGGCTGAGTGTTCAGTGTACAGGAGTGAACTCATGTCGAGTCAATATGTGTCTCTGCTGCCAATTACCGGCCTTAGCACACACAGCCGAGAGGCTTCCTCTAACCCACCTCTTTAGCCACGTTCACGCTTCATTTGTGAAATGAAACATTTTACCATGCTAGCTAGCTCTTTCCAGGCTACGGCGTTTGGGCCTGGCCTGTGCTGCACTGGCAGCAGCAGAGGGAGGATTTGCCGACATCCCATGGACAGGCGAAATAATTACCAGGTTAGGTGCTAGAGGCCTGGAGGACCGCTGGTCTTCCTGTGTTAAAACTTTTAAACCCAGGCTTTTATTTAGCCACCCCCCTGGCTGGGCAGCCAGATGCACGGACAGCCAGACTCCCAGTCACCTCAATGCATTATTCTGATGATGTTTTCAATGCCAGAAGCGCCTCCGTCCTTAATGCCTGCCTGAGTTTATTCTTGTGCTAATTCACCATGGTCAATGTACAATAGCAGGCCCAGGATTAGCTCACCTCATTATTATACGGGCAGAGGAGGAGGTCAGCTTGACATCCTTGTGTGTATTCATCATATCCATTCATATTGTGATATTGCTGAATTTCCGTGTCCAATGTACAATGAACAGTGATTGCAAAGATGTTGGGGAGGAGATCGTGGAAATAATTTGCTCGAAGCAAGAGAGCTTGCCGTGTGGTGGTAAGGATTCCGAATGAACGAGTTGATGTGAAAGCTGCATGATTGTTATCTTGATGGCAGGAAACACACTTGTATGGAATTGCAGCTTTTTATACCCCACCGGGAATAGGAGTAGAACAGGGATCTAACCTCACAGTCAGGGTCCTGTGTGATATTCTGTTTCTGCCCAGTGATTATCATTGTTAATATCACAGGGCTGTTGGAACAGTGTGAGTAATGAAAGTCTGCCCGCCTATTCATTCTATTTCTCCTTCCAGCAGAGTCGGACTCCACTGTGACACAGGTACAAGGGCTACTGGCAAACAAAGCACGATTCAGAATTTGGATTCCCTTCTTCCTTCATTGACTTTTAACACGTTGCACAAGGTTCCCACGTCACATTTCCGATGATTCTCATCCAACTTTCAGGGGTGAATGAATAAGAAACCATTTCCTTGGCTGGACCCATCTTAGGTGCGTACCAGACCAGTAGCCTATTTTCCATTGTATTTTGGGGAGGTATTGGGCCAGCGCATAATTTTGCATGCGCGTGCTTATAATTAGATGATGGCCTAATTGACCCTTGTGTGCATAATTGATGACACACTTCTACAAAGTTCCTTTTGTTTGATGGTATTGGAGCAGGACAACTAAATCCTCATTACCGCTTTTGATGCTCAGGCTGAGACTGTATTTGCTGTGAGTTACAGCTTCCTACCTCCCAGACCCGCTGTTTCCCCTAGGTGCAGATCTAAGATCAGCTTCCCCTCCCTAATCCTAACCTTCACTAGTAGAGGGGAAATGCTAAACTGACCCGAGATCCAACTACCTCTCACGGTCTCGTCAGAATTAGACATTCATCCATGTTTCTCAAACGTCAAATGTAAAAGTTGTGGCAAACGTAAAATTTTAAAGTGTTTAAGGTCAAGGTAAGGGTTAAGGTTTGGGATAGGCTTAAAACAAACATCTCTTGCTGGAATCGAACATGCAATATTTGGAATCAGAGGCAGATGCTTACGCCCCAGCAAAACCAAAACCTACTTGAAGGTAACAGCACTTACTGTTGTCCCGAGTGGCCGTTTTCCACGTCATCTCCCGACGTCCTCAGACATGGTTGGATGTCGAATACTCACTTGTATCACGGGTGTCCTGGCATCCAAGATCAGCGTCTGAGAGCAACTTCATCCTACACCCCCAGACTCATCCACCTCCAGAGGAAACCCGAGGCAGGCGACCGGGTCTGGATAGCCTGTCCACAGAGCAGCACCCCCAGACTCATCCACCTCCAGAGGAAACCAGAGGCAGGCGACCGGGTCTGGATAGCCTGTCTACAGAGCAGCACCACCCTACACCCCCAGACTCATCCACCTCCAGAGGGAACCCAAGGCAGGCGACCGGGTCTGGAAAGCCTGTCCACAGAGCAGCACCACCCTACACCCCCAGACTCATCCACCTCCAGAGGGAACCCGAGGCAGGCGACCGAGTCTGGATAGCCTGTCCACAGAGCAGCACCACCAGGCAGGCAGAGAGAGAGCGAGAGACCTCCCCCCTCCTCTGGCCCCTCAATGCTAACATTGGACTTGATCATCCTAATGCCTGGGGCTAGAGGAAGCCAGCCATAGGGGAGGGTAGAAGGTGGATGTGATGGGTTTCAGGGTCAAGTCAGCTAATACTGTACAATATGCCTTGGTCAGATGTTTTTGGTGCCAAAACCAAACATGTTTTGAATGTGATTTTCACACTTCTAATGTCTCTATAGTACTGTTTTCTCACCTGTATTAGAAGAATGAATACTCATAGGCTGGGTCTCAGGTGGCACTCTATCTTCTATATACAGTTGAAGTCAGAAGTTTACATACACCTTAGCCAACTACATTTAAACTCAGTTTTTCACAATTCCTGACATTTAATCCTAGTAAAAATAGCCTTCCACCAGCTTCCCACAATAAGTTGGGTGAATTTTGGCCCATTCCTCCTGACAGAGCTGGTGTCACTGAATTAGGTTTGTAGGCCTCTTTGCTCACACATGCTCTTTCAGTTCTGCCCACAAGTTTGCTATAGGCTTGAGGTCAGGGCTTTGTGATGGCCACTCCAATACCTTGACGTTGTTGTCCTTTGAGCCATTTTTCCACAGCTTTGGTCATTGTCCATTTGGAAGTCCCATTTGCGACCAAGCTTTAACTTCTTGACTGATGTCTTGAGCTGTTGCTTCAATATATCCACGTAATTTTCCTTCCTCATGTTTCCGTCTATTTTGTGAAGTGCACCAGTCCCCCCTGCAGCAAATCACCCCCACAACATGATGCTGCCACCCCCGTGCTTCACGGTTGGGATGGTGTTCTTCGGCTTGCAAGCCTCCCCCTTTTTCCTCCAAACATAACGATGGTCAATATGGCGAAACAGTTATATTTTTCTTTCATCAGACCGGAGGACATTTCTCCAAAAAGCACGATCTTTGTCCCCATGTGCAGTTGCAAACCGTAGTCTGGCTTTTTTATGGCGCTTTTGGAGCAGTGGCTTCTTCCTTGCTGAGCGGCCTTTCATGTTATGTCGATATAGGACTCGTTTTACTGTGGATATAGATACTTGTGTACCTGTTTCCTCCAGCATTTTCACAAGGTCCTTTGCTGTTGTTCTGGGTTTGATTTGCCCTTTTCGCACCAAAGTACGTTCATCTCTAGGAGACAGAACGCGTCTCCTTCCTGAGCGGTATGACCGCTACGTGGTCCCATGGTGTTTATACTTGCGTACTGTTGTTTGTACAGTTGATCCAATTGATTCAAATTATGTATTTTTTGCCTATCAGAAGCTTCTAAAGCCATGACATCTTTTTCTGGAATTTTCTGACCCACTGGAATTGTGATACAGTGAATTATAAGTGAAATAATCTGTCTGTAAACAATTGTTGGAAAATTGCTTGTGTCATGCACAAAGTACATGTCCTCACCGACTTGCCAAAATTAACAAGAAATTTTGTGGAGTTTTAATGACTCCAACCTAAGTGTATGTAAACTTCCGACTTCAACTGTAGTGCAGTGCTTTTGACCGGGGGGGCGCAGTGCACGCTGGCGAACGTGTCAGCGTGCACTGCGCCCGGCCTGCCACAGGACTCACTAGTGTGCGATGGGACAAGGACATCCCTGCAGGCCTAACCCTCCCCAATTGTGCGCCGCCCCATGGGTCTCCCGGTCGCGGCCGGCTGCGACCATGCCTGGACTCAAACCCAGAATCTCTAGTGGCACAGCTAGCACTGCAATGCAGTGCCTTAGACCACTGCTCCACTCGGGAGGCTTTCTGCGCTAAACTATGTAGAATATTGACCTGTTGAAAACTCCCTACTACATTGCACAGTTCGAGCTTGATCTGATTTATCTCTACAGAAATTCAAATATTTGAACCGATGTCAGTCAATTAGTTGTTTAAAAACAGAAAAGTAACAGAAAAGTTGGTTATTCGCTCAGCACGATTATTAGGCTAATAGTGGGGTCCTCATGGAAAAACTGGGCTGGTGTGGGGGCCTCGAGGAATCGGCTCTGAAATGCCAGAGACGATTTCTGGTCCCAGTCTGCCGCTGCGGTATCTGGATCCACAGTTGTACACAACAGAATAATGGCTTTGCTCTTAGATGAAAACTCATCCAAGCAGGCAAAATGTGTTCATTTGATATTGGTCAATTACGTATGCGTGTATACAATAAGTGTATATAATGAATGGGGCTCGCTAGCAGTCAAACTCATTGCTGCATATGTTCCACAGCCATGGTGCTGTTTATTGAATTTCAATTTTCTATCTCATTGCTCAAGCAAGTGTGTGCATTATAGAAAATGCAATGTGTCGACCAATGTCATACGGGCTACGTTAAATAATTACTCTCACTGATGTACATAAACGTCCCATTGTATTCCAGGCTTTTCAGTCACATTAACTTGAATTAAGCATTTAAACACACCAGGAAAATGACTGGAATGAAGGAATTAACTAGCAGAGCTTCTACGTTTAGGAGATCACAGTGGCAGAGCTATGCCTTTTCATTTGAATTGAATTAGGATCTACAGTATAATATATCATATTATAATCCTTTCTGTCTGTGCATAGTTTAGTGCAGCGCCGGGGGGGGGGAATGCATGGACTGCAAAACCAACTGGGCCATTTTACACTAAGATTGAAAAAGCAACTTATTATTGGGGGACGACTGAGAGTCAATGGTGGATCAAATCAAACTCTCCGTTTTACCTAGCCTGGTCCTGGTGACTGCTGCAGCAGATTATCTTAGTCACTGGGGGAGCATCCCAAATGGCACCCTATTCCTTACATAGTGCACTATGTTTGACCAGGTTCCCATTGACCAGAGCCCTATGGGCCCTAGTCAAATGTAGTGCACTATATAGGGAATAGGGTGTCATTTGGGACGTTACCTGGAGGAACTGGGGGATTTGAACAGGGATATCACCTCTAGTGGGACATTTCTGCCCACCCCTTTGCCAAGTAGCAGGCTTTCTGATAAAGAGAGAGTGAGAGAGAGAAAACTAAAGGAATGCACTTCTCTCTTCCCATATGGCCTGATTCTGCCTCTGTTCTCTTATTCTCTCTCGCTCTCCTCCTCGGGAACCACTTGTCCTAGTTTTAGCTCTCCGAGGAAGATTTGTGACCGTTTTCTCTCTCGCTCTTTCCTTCCCTCCCTCTCTTTCCCTTTCTCTCACTCACTCCATTCAGATGTTCGTAGGAGAACGATCTATGAGTACCATCGCGTGGAGCTGACGAAGACCAAAATCACCAACTCCACAGCAGTGGAAATTATGCCTTTACCGAGTAAGATGGATTCCTTTGATAGACGTGGCTCATGATATGATATATGATAATGACAACACAAGTAAGCCCCCATGAACTAGCCTAGGTTCTAGATAAAGTAATAGGTGAAACATAGACCTAATAGATGTTAATCTAATAGACTTTCCTTCAGGCTGTATCCCATCATTTCAGGGACACCTGTGAATCAAAACTCCTATCTTTTAGAAACATTTGTTTTGCATTTATCAAACTACAACATTCTAGCTATGGATTTCTATGTTGATGTTTTGACAATTGGTATGAATGTATCAAGGGTCTCAGAGTTGGTGTTCTAATTTACGATCAGTTTAGCCTTTAATATCTAAATGAATAAGATTGCATGGACATGGGAGACCTGATCCTAGATCAGCACTTCTATTCTGAGATGCTTAATTTAATATATTGTTTTGCATTATCAACTACAACAATCTAGCAATCTATATATAGATTTCTATATTGTGTTTTGACTGAGTCAGTAGACGTGTGTGTTGTGACGTGTGTGTGTGTTGTGACGTGTGTGTGTCCTGTTCCCTCCATAGCATGTCTCCAGTTCACCAGCTGTGGCAGCTGCATCTCTTCCCAGATCAACTTCAACTGCAGCTGGTGCCACCGCCTTCGCAGGTCAGACACCCCTCTATACCCCTCACTGTATGTCTTTGTCTGCACCCTAAATGCCACCCTACAACCTATGTGCTCTGATCAAACGTAGTGCACTATATAGGGAATTAGGTGCCATTTGGGACGGAGACCATCTTTGTCTCTTTTCCATCCAACACTCTACCTTTCTGTTCTCCCCTCCATCTCCATCGCTCTCCCTATCTTTCTTCTCCCTCCTTTAAATGTTGCTATTAGTTCCAGTCACTCAGCACCTCTCTTAGCTAGCTATTGAGTGTGAGGTGTATGTATAGACATGTGGCTATCACATGGAGACAGACCCTCCCCTATTCCCTCTGCTCAGTGGTTTGTGTCCCAAATGGCACCTTATTCCCTGTACAGTGCACCCGTTTTAAACAGAGCCCTGGACCCTTGTTAAAAGTTGTGCCCTGTATACTGTAAATAGGGAATATGGTGCAATTTGGGAGGGTGCCAGTGAGTTCCCGGAGATGTTCAGTCGTTTTTCCTTATTGATGGCGCAAAGGAAAGACAGAGAAGGAAATAACAACAGAGGGAGAGAATATGAGATCCGACCCATTACTCTTGTTTTTTTGCGAAATCGAGAATCCCCCTCTCTCGCACCGACTCTCTCGCTCTCTCTCTCTCCGCTCTTCTCTTTCTCTCCTTTCCCCTTGACCATTTGTCTTTCTATCTTTCACACCCTGGCACAAAAAGGTAAATATTTGAGACGGTGCAGAATGTTATTGCACAGATGGGATATTACCTGCCTGTTGTGAGATGTGAATGATGGCGGGTTTGGACAGCGCTGTTGGAGTGTTGTTGGAGCATTGGTTTCAGCGTTGGATCGCAGCGTTTGGGTACAGAAGACAGGGAGGCATAAATGAACCGTGAAGCAGAGAATGTGTTCCAGGCATGTTGTTATCCATTTTGAGGTTTGTAAAAGTCCAAGTTAAAAAGCCATTAGTATTCAAGTGCACTGAAAACTTTTGGGCCTCAGTTCTTGGAAAATGTCTGTTGGACTTAGCGGAGATGATTTGACTACTCCCCTCCTCATATGTCTCTACACGTTGTCCACGTCCCAAATGGCAGCCTACTATTCCCCTGTGGACGCTGGTCAAAAGTAGTGTACTATATTGGAAAAAGGGTACCACTAGGGAAGAAGTATTTTAGTGGCCTGTGCATCCATAATGAAACGACCCCATAGTTACACACCGGGGCCACTGGGCTTTGTGAGGTCACTAAAGGTCAGGGTTTAGCATTCTCCTTCTCTGTCTCCTCTCGGTCTCCTCTCTCCATCCAACTTAGAAAATAATAATACAATCACGTGTGCATAAAGTTGATGTGTTGGTGGCTCTGGGAATCAACCCCATAATCCTGGCATTGCAAGCACAATGCTCTACCAATTTAGCCACACAGGATCACAGCTGACGATGTATCTATGTTCTGTGCCCTCCAGAAGAAGACTAATTCTACCGCCTGTGCATCGAACTAAACTCCCTTTACGTGCATCACTTCAGCAATTTATTAGAGCTGCGCCTGAATTATAATGATCTAATTACGCTGCATTTTAATGAGATTTAAACGCGTGCGTGCTGCATCACACCGTTAGGGCTCGCTCCCGTCCTTTGTGTCCTTCAACAACAAACTTCCCTTGAAAAGTCAAATGAATGCACAGTTTAAACCAGCTAATTGAAATGCATTGCAGCATTGTTGGGCAGTGGGTTAATGAAAGGAAGACGCCTGTGATTTAAGAGCGTGGCCGTAAATCTCGCTCTACCTCTCTCTACCTCTCTCTCTACCTCTCTCTACCGCTCTCTTTCTCGCTCTACCTCTCTCTCTACCTCTCTCTCTACCTCTCTCTTTCTCGCTCTACCTCTCTCTACCTCTCTCTCTCTCTCTACCTCTCTCTCTACCTCTCTCTACCGCTCTCTTTCTCGCTCTACCTCTCTCTACCTCTCTCTCTACCTTTCTCTTTCTCGCTCTACCTCTCTCTACCTCTCTCTCTCTCTCTACCTCTCTCTCTACCTATCTCTACCTCTCTCTCTACCACTCTCTCTCTCTACCTCTCTCTCTTTCTCGCTCTACCTCTCTCTACCTCTCTCTCTCTCTCTACCTCTCTCTCTACCTATCTTTACCTCTCTCTCTACCACTCTCTCTCTCTACCTCTCTCTCTTTACCGCTCTCTACCTCTCTCTCTACCTCTCTCTACCTCTCTCTTTCTCGCTCTACCTCTCTCTACCTCTCTCTCTCTACCTATCTCTCTCTTCTTCTCTCTCTCTCTCTACCTCTCTCTACCTCTCTCTCTACCTCTCTCTCTACCTCTCTCTACCTCTCTCTCTCTACCTCTCGCTACCTCTCTCTACCTCTCTCTCCCTCTCTCTCTCTACCTCTCTCTCTACCTATCTCTCTCTTCTTCTCTCTCTCTCTCTCTCTACCTCTCTCTTTACCGCTCTCTCTCTACACTCCACCTCTCTCTCTCTCTCTCTCTCTCTACCTCTCTCTATACCTCTCTCTCTCTCTCTCTACCTCTCTCTCTCTATACCTCTCTACCTATCTCTCTCTTCTTCTCTCCCTCTCTCTACCTCTCCCTCTCTCTACCTCTCTCTCTACACCCCACCTCTCTCTCTGACTCTCTCTGCCTCTCTCTTTACCTCTCTCTCTACACCCCACCTCTCTCTACCTCTCTCTACCTCTCTCTCTCTTTACCCCTCGCCCTCTCTCCCTGTGATGTGTAAGAACCTGCTGGTTGGGTACCTGCTCTCCCATGTGTTTCAGGCTAAATCAGCTCATTGGGTCCCTCTGATGTATGTAAACTGGGCGCTGGGCTGGGTTGGACAATTAAAAGCGGGTTGGAGCTAATAAAGCATGCTAGGCCTCCCTATGGACCAGCGACTTGCCGTGGTTACCAATACTGCCGAGCACTCATTTGGTGAGAAAGAGACTATTTGTTTACTCAAAAACACAGCTGTGTGTGTGCATCATGAATATATTATCAAAATGACTGCCGCCACATAAAATTTCAAAGAGATCTTGCGCTTGAATAAGATGCGGTCACTCTGCGTACTTCATTCAATCACATTGCGTGTGTGTGGAGATGGATTGAGTGTCGTGCCAAGAGTGTAATGATGGTTTCAACATTCCTACACACTGATAAGCTTAACGTTCGCTATGTAGACCCAGTGAGCTTTAGTAACCCTCAAACCTCTGGTAGTAAATCCATATAATGTCAAGAAATATGGCCCATTGGTTTGAGATAGACTAAATATCTTTGAATGCACCCGCAATGTAACCGAGACCAATGAGTCTTTTAAACCCAATAAAGAAATGCATCCTCTCTGCCATGAAAGAGGGGGGAGAAAACGACAAGACCGTACAGAAACCTTTTCCCCATGTGTATTCATTTATATTCAAATGAGGCAGCTCAACCCATTTATAATTAGCGGTGTGGTGGCTGAGGGGATGTTGGAAGGAAGGTTTGGAATGCATCCCAAATGGCACCCTAATCCCTATATAGTGTGCTACTTTTGACCCGGGCCCATAGGGGAATAGGGTGCCATTTGAGATGTTGGATGGCATTGAGGTAAAACCTAAAGGAGAAAGGATCCGAAGGGACCGGTCAGACCTGTGTTGCAGTAATATCCTTGGCCTGTCTCGGTCTCACTCTCCATCTCTCGCTCCGCTTCTCCCGCAAAAACGAAGGGGAAAAGAGGTGAAGGAATCTGTCTCGGGCTGATTGGACAGATGAGGTGGAATTTTTCAGGCAACAACACGGTGAAATCCGGGCAGTGTGGGCTGATTAGACAGCAGAGGGAGATGGGAATGGACTCCTCTTCTTCGTCCACACGGAGAGCCTTACCACAGTCACCAGGACTAATGGGAGTTATAGGACCTGATGGGAATAAGGATGGAGAATGGAGGTTAATGCGGCCTGTCTGTACGGTAGTGGTGGCTAGTAGGCGGAGATTTCCGAAGACAGGCTCATTGTAGTGGCTGGACTGGAATAAATGTAACGGTATGAAACACATGGAAACCATACCGTCCCATATTGCATTCCAGCTACTATGATTAGCCCGTCATTCGATATCCCCACCCACCAGCCACCACTGCTCCAAGTAGAGAAGTAGAGGGGTGGATTGTTCGTGGGTCTTGCTGCATTGTTAGCGGGTTAGGTGTTTGTGAGGTGCATGTCATTGGTTGAGCATTTGTTTACCACCTACGCCATTGGGGATATGATTGCACAGCTTTCTGTCTTGGACTTCAGTGGACTGTTTGAGCCAGACAGACAAAATCAAAAAATATACTAGAGAGAGAGAGAGAAAGATGGAGAACAAACCATCCCTCTGTGTCAAAGCAAGAAAACATGTTCCTCAAAATTCAGTGAATGTAACATTGAAATGTAAGCAAGGGCTTACAGAAGAAAGAGAAGAGAAGAAAAGAGAGAGGGATAAGGAGGGGGGGGGAGTATGAAGGTTCGCCTGGGGGTCAGTATCTTCACTCATTATGATCTGTGAACAAGAGGAAGAATGAGCAGTTGCCCTCGATCAAAGGCTAGCCCACAGAGTTTATGAGTTGCCTCTGGCTGGGAAGCATTACCCATTCCCCCTAACACCCTTCACCCCTCTCTCCCTCTTCCAGTTTCCCCTCACCCCCTACATCAACCCCTGAACTCTGAACTTCCTCTTCACACCCCCCCCCCCCCCCCCCCATATTCAAATAATCATGGCCTTTTCCCCCTTTGAATTTATTTTGGACACCCAGACTGAGATTATTATAGTGGATTATTATATACATTATAGTGGATTATTTGAAACATGTTTGGTTTCATGTAACATCTGCAGGTCTACTGAGCTGGATGGCACCACGTATACATGTTGCTATAATTGACGTTTTAGAGATGTATTCATGCCATCTTTGATTGTGGTTTAGCCCTCTTAGTGATGTCTTGTGTTCATGTTCCTAAGAGCTTCCTGACAATCGTCTCCTCTGGTTTCAGGTGTTCCAGTGGGTTCGACCGCCATCGGCAGGACTGGGTGGATAACAGCTGTCCTGATGAGGTGAATATCGTCGTGGCTGATGGAAAGGAGTGAGTGGGGATATGGTGGAATGTGTGCGTGCATGTGTATCTGCTGTAAGGTGTTTTTTTGTGTGTGACTGCCAGGATGATGGATGCCCTGGTCTGCTATGTGCAGGGGGAAAGGCGATGACCCAGTTACTCCTTTCGCATCTTCTGCTCTTACACACACACACACATGCATGACGAAGAGGGCCCTTGTATTCTGTCTTGCAGACTAAGGACAAAAGCTGTGATATCATCAACACCACACAACTCTATCCGTTCACCACCACGTTAGTTGCCAAGACAACAGGCCGGAGCAGAGGAGAGACCACCACAGCCGGAGCCTCTTTGTCTACGTCCCTCTCCCCGACCAGCGTCCCCACTGAAGGTAAGACAACTAACGTACGCCCCAAAGCAGACAACTCCAACTAGTGTCTGAATACTGGTATGACATGACCAGACGTTTTTTCTTCTTCTGGTCCAGTCAAAATGTTCAGGAAATACTGGGTTGTGTTCAGTTAGTTTTCTTCAGTTTTGTGCTATCTGAACTTGTCCAATGAGAAACACTTGTTTTCATTTTCATTTGCAAAATGTTTTATTACAGTGTATCTTAATGAACACAACCCTGGCCCTGCTTTTGAACTGAAGGGTAGGCTAATACACAGAAGTCTTGAAGTCTGTATGATGTTAAGTAAAACAAAGTACACAGTACCTTTCCTGTGTAGGTACAGGTACTTCATTACAAATGATGTACTGTATTCTTTATCTACAATATGTTCTGCTTTTTTTGTAATTTCTTTGGTAATATAACTATCCGGATAGTTTTCCTTGAGCACCAAATGCTTTCCAGATGGCAACAAATGATGCAAGGCATGCCAGCTGTGTTTTACACAACTAAACAATGTAGATTGAATTAGGACAACATCTCTAAAATCTTAGAAATGCATCCACACAGAAACATATTAGTGTTCAGTCCTTTTGGCTGGTTATTCATCTTTTATGACAAGTAAATTATAATCATTTTTATACTGGCTTTTTATTGATTGATTTGTTGCTGATAAATATCTTCAATCATCAGGCAAGTGCTGCCTGCAACCCCAGCAAGCAGGGACAGATGGCTGGAATAGATGGCCACTCTAAAACAGGGTTTCTCAGCCTCTGTCCCAGGGGCCAAGCATGTCCATCCTGAGTTCATGATTAGTCACACTGCAGTAGTCATCTCAAAGATATCAGACACAAATCCCTCCTGGAGAAAAAATAACCCTGGGTTCTTCTGCTGATGTCAGGAGAAATTCTGAAACTCTGAAGGTGTCCTTTTGAGTTTGTTTACCTTCCTTTCCCTCCCCCAGAGATACTGGAGCTACTTAAAGACTGATTATCAAATGGCACCCTATTCCCTATGTAGTGCACTACTTTTGACAAGGGCCCATAGGGCTCTGGCCAAAAGTTGTGCACTATGTAGGGAATAGGGTTCCATTTGGGATGCTCACAAAAACTGAATTGACTACAGATATGTTCATTTCCCTGTTAATAGCTTTCAAGCCTGGTATGTATTGAAACAAACAGCTAATTCATCTTTATCAGCTTGACATATTACCCACACACACAGTACTGACTTGAATAGGCATCTAGAATTCACCTTTGCCATCATCCCAATGAAAAGTCATATGTTCAACTTAATGTCCCTGTCACTATGTGTACAATCACATTATGCACTTTAATCATGACTAAACGCCTATGCGTAGTGAGTTTTCTACCCAGTAACTGGCACATCCCGGGGTTGATAATTGACCAACGTGTAAGGATGGGTTGGGATGCCTGGGAGATACACAAAGCCTACAATGTGCTAATGGACAACTCATAATCTCAAATATCCACTCTTGTTAACACCCAAGAGAAAGAGGTGTAGCCAGCTAACTGTGGAATCCATTGCAATATGTAACAGCGTGTATTTCTGTCAAATCAAATCAAATTTTATTAGTCACATGTGCCGAATACATGTAGGTTGAGTTATTAAAGTGACTATGCATAGATGACAACAACAGAGAGTAGCAGCGGTGTAAAATAGGGGGGGGGGGGGATAATGCAAATAGTCTGGGAAGCCATTTGATGTTCAGGAGTCTTATGACTTGGGGGTAGAAGCCTCTTGGACCTAGACTTGGTGCTCCGGTACCACTGCCGTGTGGTAGCAGGGAAAACTGTCTATGATAGGGGTGGCTGGAGTCCTTGACAGTTTTTAGGGCCTTCCTCTGACACCGCCTGGTATAGAGGTCCTGGATGTCAGGAAGCTTGGCCCCAGCGATGTACTGGGCCGTACGCACTACCCTCTGTAGTGCCTTGCTGTCGGCGGCCAAGCAGTTGCCATACCTGGCAGTGATGCAACAAGTCAGGATGCTCTCGATGGTGCAGCTGTATAAATCCTTTTGAGGATCTGAGGACCCATGCCAAATCTTTTCAGTCTCCTGAGGGGGAATAGGTTTTGTTGTGCCCTCTTCACAATTGTCTTGGCGTGCTTGGACAACGTTAGTTTGTTGGTGATGTAGACACCAAGGAACTTGGAGCTCTTAACCTGCCCCACTACAGCCCAGTCGATGAGAATGGAGGCATGCTCGGTCCTCCTTTTCCTGTAGTCCACAATCATCTCCTTAGTCTTGATCACTTTGAGGGAGAGGTTGTTATCCTTGCACCACATGGCCAAGTCTCTGACCTCCTCCCTATATGCTGTCTTGTCGTTGTTGGTGATCAGGCCTACCACTGTTGTGTCATCGGCAAACGAGGAGTCGTTCCTGGCCGTGCAGTCATGAGTGAACAGGGAGTACAGGAGGGGACTGAGCACGCACCCCTGAAGGGCCCCTGTGTTGAGGATCAGCGTGGCAGATGTGTTGTTACCTAGCCTTACCACCTGGATCCAGTTGCAGAGGGAGGTGTTTAGTCCCAGGGTCCTTAGCTTATTAATGAGCTTTTCAGGGCACTATGGTGTTGAACACTGAGCTGTAGTCAATGAATAGCATTCTCACATAGGTGTTCCTTTTGTCCAGGTGGGAAAGGGTAGTGTGGAGTGCAATCGAGATTGCATCATCTGTGGATCTGTTAGGGTGGTATGCAAATTGGAGTAGGTCTAGGGTGTCTGGGATGATGGTGATAAGTGTGAGCCATGACCAGCCTTTCAAAGCACTTCATGGCTACAGACCTGAGTGCTACGGGTCAGTAGTCATTTAGGCAGGTTACCTTAATGTTCTTGGGCACAGGGACTATGTTGGTTTGCTTAAAACATGTTAGTTTTACAGACTCGGACAGGGAGATGTCCGTGCTGGCAAATGTCAGTGAAGACACTTGCCAGCGCATGCTCGCAGTACACATCCTGGTAATCCATCTGGCCCTGCGGCCTTGTGAATGTTGACCTGTTTAAAGGTCTTACTCACATCAGCTGCAGAGAGCGCTTTGCCTGTTTGATGGTTTGTCGGAGGGCATAGCAGGATTTCTTATAAGCTTCCGGGTTAGAGTTCCGCTCCTTGAAAGCGGCAGGTCTAGCCTTTAGCTCAGTGCGGATGTTGCCTGTAATCCATGGCTTCTGATAGTCTGTGGTGGTGTGTATACAGCTACGAAAAATACAGATGAAAACTCTCTAGGTAGCTAGTGTGATCTACAGCTTATCATGAGATACTCTACCTCAGGCAATCAAAACCTCGAGACTTCCTTAGATATCGTGCACCAACTGTTATTTACAAAAATACATAGTCTGCCGCCCCTTGTCTTACCAGACGAAGCTGTTCTATCCTGCCAATACAGCGTATGACCAGCCAGCTGTATGTTGATAGTGTCGTCCTTCAGTCACGACTCCGTGAAGTATAACATATTTCAGTTTTGAATGTCCCGTTGGTAGTTTAATCTTCCGCGTAGATCATTGATTTGATTTTCCAAAGATTGCACGTTCGCTAGAAGAATGGAAGGAAGTGGGGGGTTTATTCAATCGCCTACGAATTCTCCGAAGGCAGCCCGCCCTCCAGACCCTTTTTCTCCGCCTTCTCTTCACGCAAATGACAGGGATCTGGGCCTGTTCCCAGGAAAGTAGTGTGTCATTCACGTTGGACTCGTTAAAGGATAAAAAGGACTCTGTTAGTTCGTGATGAGCAATCGCAGTTCTGATGTCCAGAATATATTTTCGGTCATAAGAGACAGTTACAGCAACATTATGTGCAAAATAAGTTTAAAAATAAGTTACGAACAAAAAAACAAATTGCTTAGGAACACGTAAAACGTCATCCTTCATGTCCGACGCCATCTTTATTAATCTTATTAATGCGTGCAGACGACGGATTATGTTTTATAGGAATGCATCACTGTATGAATCTGCGACCACAATGAGGGAGGTTAGCTAGATTGATAAAACGAGGGAAGTGAAGTGGAATTGTGAAGTGGAATGGAATGGGCAGAATAGTACGAGAGTACGCCCTCAGACATTAATAATAGTTCATATGGTAAGGTGCTCTTTGGTTTCCCAGGCTTGTAGAATTGATGGAAAAAATGGAGTCTAAACCTGTAGGATAAAGGCAGACTCATTTTTTTGTTTTTGCAGAGTGGTGTTTAACGGTGTCTTAGGCAGTGGTTGGAATGGTGAGTTAACGTATGATTTCTGGATCCTGTTCTGTAGAACTGGTGCCCGGGGGTTCTGGGTTAAATGGGTCTGGATCCTGTTCTGTAGAACTGGTGCCCGGGGGTTCTGGGTTAAATGGGTCTGGATCCAGTTCTGTAGAACTGGTGCCCGGGGGTTCTGGGTTAAATGGGTCTGGATCCAGTTCTGTAGAACTGGTGCCCGGGGGTTCTGGGTTAAATGGGTCTGGATCCTGTTCTGTAGAACTGGTGCCCGGGGGTTCTGGGTTAAATGGGTCTGGATCCAGTTCCAGTATGTGGTGATCTCTAAAGCGGATGCCTATGGTTCTGGCTCTGAGTACTACCCACTACACAAACATCAATGGCATCCAGCTCCACTTTTCTGACTTCTAAATGACAAATTGTAGGATTTACTTTTTCATTCTCCTAATCTCTGACTTACAAGAAATCCAGCCCAGTCACGGACCAGGATGTCCTGCTCCCAGGCAGACTAAATAACTTTTTTGCCCGCTTTGAGGACAATACAGTGCCACTGACACGGCCTGCAACGAAAACATGCGGTCTCTCCTTCACTGCAGCCGAGGTGAGTAAGACATTTAAACGTGTTAACCCTCGCAAGGCTGCAGGCCCAGACGGCATCCCCAGCCGCGCCCTCAGAGCATGCGCAGACCAGCTGGCCGGTGTGTTTACGGACATATTCAATCAATCCCTATACCAGTCTGCTGTTCCCACATGCTTCAAGAGGGCCACCATTGTTCCTGTTCCCAAGAAAGCTAAGGTAACTGAGCTAAACGACTACCGCCCCGTAGCACTCACTTCCGTCATCATGAAGTGCTTTGAGAGACTAGTCAAGGACCATATCACCTCCACCCTACCTGACACCCTAGACCCACTCCAATTTGCTTACCGCCCAAATAGGTCCACAGACGATGCAATCTCAACCACACTGCACACTGCCCTAACCCATCTGGACAAGAGGAATACCTATGTGAGAATGCTGTTCATCGACTACAGCTCGGCATTCAACACCATAGTACCCTCCAAGCTCATCATCAAGCTCGAGACCCTGGGTCTCGACCCCGCCCTGTGAAACTGGGTACTGGACTTCCTGACGGTCCGCCCCCAGGTGGTGAGGGTAGGCAACAACATCTCCTCCCCGCTGATCCTCAACACTGGGGCCCCACAAGGGTGCGTTCTGAGCCCTCTCCTGTACTCCCTGTTCACCCACGACTGCGTGGCCACGCACGCCTCCAACTCAATCATCAAGTTTGCGGACGACACAACAGTGGTAGGCTTGATTACCAACAACGACGAGACGGCCTACAGGGAGGAGGTGAGGGCCCTCGGAGTGTGGTGTCAGGAAAATAACCTCACACTCAACGTCAACAAAACTAAGGAGATGATTGTGGACTTCAGGAAACAGCAGAGGGAACACCCCCCTATCCACATCGATGGAACAGTAGTGGAGAGGGTAGCAAGTTTTAAGTTCCTCGGCATACACATCACAGACAAACTGAATTGGTCCACCTCCAGAGGGTAGTGAGGTCTGCACAACGCATCACCGGGGGCAAACTACCTGCCCTCCAGGACACCTACACCACCCGATGTTACAGGAAGGCCATAAAGATCATCAAGGACATCAACCACCCGAGCCACTGCCTGTTCACCCCGCTATCATCCAGAAGGCGAGGTCAGTACAGGTGCATCAAAGCTGGGACCGAGAGACCGAAAAACAGCTTCTATCTCAAGGCCATCAGACTGTTAAACAGCCACCACTAACATTGAGTGGCTGCTGCCAACACACTGACACTGACTCAACTCCAGCCACTTTAATAATGGGAATTGATGGGAAATGATGTAAATATATCACTAGCCACTTTAAACAATGCTACCTTATATAATGTTAGAACCCTACATTAATCATCTCATAGGCATACGTATATACTGTACTCTATATCATCGACTGTATTCTTATGTAATACATGTATCACTAGCCACTTTAACTATGCCACTTTGTTTACATACTCATCTCATATGTATATACTGTACTCGATACCATCTACTGTATCTTGCCTATGCTGCTCTGTACCATCACTCATTCATATATCCTTATGTACATATTCTTTATCCCCTTACACTGTGTACAAGACAGTAGTTTTGGAATTGTTAGTTAGATTACTTGTTATTACTGCATTGTCGGAACTAGAAGCACAAGCATTTCGCTACACTCGCATTAACATCTGCTAACCATGTGTATGTGACAAATAAAATTTGATTTGATTTGACATTCAGTGTTTCAGTCCTTGGCCTTTTCTCTTTTATACTTCCAATTCTCTTCTTGGTAGAGATTGCAGGGAAATGCCAATTTCTCTCAGCCAATGTTTTAAACGGGCAATCTGGGGTTAGAAAAACAGCAAAGCTTGTGAGGCATTAATAAAGGATATTCTTCAAAAGTCAAAACATTTACGTACCTATACCAGTTTGCCCCTTTAAGACCTTCACTCAGTGAGGTGGATGAGGTGATGATATGACCACAGATGCCTTGAACGCTGGAGAGAGGTGGAAAGGAGTGTGAGAGAGATCCAGCTGAGAGGCAAAACAAACCCCAGCGATGTGTGGGTGTGTCAGCATGAAAAAAAGTTGGGGGTTCTGTGTGACACACAGAGACCCTCACACTTCCTGACACGCACAGAGGATCAGTTTCCCCCCTCCGACCCAGTTCTCTCAGCTTGCGTGCTTGGCGGTTCAGAGGCACGTGCTACTAGGGGGGGGGGGGGGAGCGAGTGAGGGAGAGCTCTGTTACTAGGAGGTGTGAGAACCCATCACTTCCCTCTCCTGTTCCCAATCCCCCCCCCCCCCTTCTCCTTCTTCTCCCCTTCCCTCCCTCTCTTACTGCTATCACTGGCACGGGATTGGTCATTGACTTTGATTCCCTGCCTTGCCCTCATACACCTTATCGCATAGGCCGTGACATTTCTTAGACTAGGAAATGTTTGCAGGCATTAAATTATCTTTGATCTTGGAAATGTAAATGAAAAAAAGCCTTTGAAATAGATTTACTCAGTTGAGACCCCTTTTCAAGGCTCTTTCTAGTTTTGATATGGTGGAATAGCACGCATAGCGTTTCACAGGCTCATGTATATGGTACATTAGCATAATGTGGATCCTATGAGGTGTGTAAATTCATATCACCCCTCTCTCAGAGAAGTGGGTCACAGTGAATTTACATGTTTCATAGTTGCTTAACCCCAGACTGCATCTTAGCTGTTGAATTATGCATGGGAGAAGCATTTTATCCAAAACATTCATTTTCATTGCAAATTAAGTGTAGAAAATTCACTTTTAACCCAAGATTATCCGGTGATTATAATCATAATGGTAATTATAAGATTAGAATGCTAAAAAAAAAGTAAATTTGCTATAAACCTCGTCAGTGATGATTATTTCAGAATATTTGATTGACATTCTTCACCAGTGTTAAGATCAATAGTTGTTGTTGTTGGCAGGCAGGCAGCTCTCTGCTGTATAATAGACATAGGGACTCTATATGTAAATCTACGGCTGTAAGGATAACATAAATCACAGACAAACATTTTTCTGACCCTCCATACCTCCTTCATTTCTCTGTTTCTGTCTCCCTCTATCTCTCTCTCTTTTCCACAGATGACACCAAGATTGCTCTGCATCTCAAAGACAATGGAGGTAAGCCGCTCTTTTCCTTCCTAGATCCTTGTACTGTTGACAGTTGTGTTTCTCTGTACTGCTGCATGTTGGGTAGAGTATATGGGGGTCTGTTTACAAGGCTGCGGTCTGTGTATTTATGGCTGACAGATTGCTTGCCCCAGAAAGCAGATCGCTTTTTGATTTCTGGGGAGGACAGGCCAAGGGAAGGAGCGGCTCATTGAAGCACCTCATCCAGAGGCTGATTGAAATGGCTCTGTACCAAGCTTCTGGATGGGACTGATCAATCATGGTGTCTAAAATCTCAATTTAATACATTTTAAATTCACGGTACAACACAACAAAATGTGGAAAAAGTCAATGGGTGTGAATACTTTCTGGAGGCACTGTAGTTGTGTCCCAAATGGCATCCTATTCCCTATAGTGGACTACATTTGACCAGGGCCCATAGTAAGTTTGCCATTTGGGACACAGAGGTATTCACACCTCTTGACTTTTTCGACATTTTGTGGTGTTACAGCCTGAATTTAAAATGGAATAAATTGAGATTTTGTGTCACTGGCCTACACACAATACCCCATAATGTCAAAGTGGAAATTAAAAATGTTATGTTGTTAAAAATTATGTCTTCAGTCAATAAGTATTCAACCCCTTTGTTATGGCAAGCCTAAATAAGTTTAGGAGTAAAACGCTGCTTAACAAGTCACATAAGTTGCATGGACCCATTCTGTGTGTAATAATAGTGTTTAACATGATTTTTGAATGACTACCTCATCTCTGTACCCCACACATACAATTATCTGTAAGGTCCCTTAGTCGAGCATTGAATTTCAAACACAGATTCAACCGCAAAGACCAGTGAGGTTTTCCAATGCCTCGCAAAGAAGGGCATCTATTGGTAGATGGGTAAAAAAAAGTGCATATCCTTTTGGGCATGGTGAAGTTATTAATTACACTTTGGATGGTGTATCAACACACCCAGTCACTACAAAGATACAGGCATATCTGTAGAGGAAGGAAACCACTCAGGGATTTCACCATGAGGCCAATGGCGACTTTAAAACAGTTACAGGGTTTAATGGCTGTGATAGGAGAAAACTGAGGATGGATCAACAACATTGTAGTTTCTCCACAATATTAACCTAATTGACATAGGGAAAAGAAGGAAGCCTGTACATAATACAAATATTCAAAAAGTGTTTGCAATAAGGCACTAAAGTAAAACTGCTAAAGAATTGGCAAAGAAATCAACTTTATGTCCGGAATACAAAGTATTATGTTTGGGGCAAATCCAAAACAATATTTTCAAGCATGGTGGTGACTGCATCATGTTATGGGTATGCTTGTCATCGGCAACTATTTGTGAGTTTTAAAGAAAACAGCTAAGCACAGGCAAAATCCTACAAGAAAACCTGTTTTTGTCTGCTCTCCAACAGACACTGGGCGACAAATTCACTTTCAGCATGACAATAACCTAAAACGCAAGGCCAAATATACACTGGAGTTGCTTACCAAGACGACGTTGAATGTTCCCGAGTGGCCTAGTTACAGTTTTGACTTAGATCGACTTGAAAATCTATGGAAAGATTTGAAAATGGCTGTCTAGGAAGGATCAACAACCAACTTTACAGAGCTTGAAGAAATATTGTACAATCCAGGTGTGCAAAGCTCTTAGAGACTTACTCAGAAAGATTCACAGCTGTAATCGCTGTAATCGCTGCCAAAGGTGATTCTAACATGTATTGACTCAGGGGGATATATTAGTGTTTTATTTTTCAACAAAATCGGTCTTCTTTTCGATATACAGATGTTTGATTTAGTTTATTTGGAATTTTCCTAATGGATCATTTTCCTAATGGACAATTCCACGTTGAATACTGCATGGTGATGGATTACGGCCACACCATCTGTTTGGTGAGTAGGGATGAAATTATTCCAAGACTGCAGCTCGTTGTTGGAACACATATTTCCCTACTTCAATCAACCAGTCCATTTTGAATATGTGGTAATACTGTCCTCCTTTGGCAAGGAATGTAGTTCATGTATCCCATCAATTAGATACATTTTATACGCATGTATTTCTGTAGGCCTAATGGGAGCTTATGCGCGCACTCGGGATGCTTGTGTAGAGGGAGCTGTGTTGTTAGACAATGTCATGTTTTGAATGTTTTGACAGTTTAAATGTTCTCAATATTTGGCTTTGGAATTTCAACAACAAAAAAAATGTTTAATCCCTGGAATCATTTCAAGGTCATATTTCGTAATGCATTTAACGTTTTTAAAACATTCTAAACTGAAATCCAAAACGATGATAGTTTCTTTAAAAACCCAACCGAATCAGAACAGACCTCAAAAAGCACTAAATGCTCAGCAATAGACACAGCCTATGTGGGTGCTAGGGAGGCAGGAAAGGGAGGATGAGGGGAAGGTGTTCAAGAACATGGACACGTAGGATAGAGCTTCATAGTTGCCTTAATGTTGAATTAACTCTATCTCAGAGTGTTGGTGTAACAGGACATAAAACTGAGGTGCATTGTGAATGTCAGCTAGTTCCTGAGACCACTGCTCTCAAAACTGGTGCGTTAACCACAATTCAAACATCATTAATTTGCCCTTGTTGCCTCCACTTTGAAAAATGTATTGTTTTAATGGGGATCCTCCACAAATGAACTCAATGTCAGCAGGAATTTCAGGGGGGTTCCAGTGAGGGGGATTTCAATAGAGGCAGAGGTGGTCAACAATCTCCCTCACATTTCCATTTAAACTTATACAGGTATTATACATAACCGGTATTTGGTCCCCTCGGCACTCTGCTACCTGCACACATCAACACAGATCTATTTAAAAAATATAAAAAAGTTTTCTGCTGTTTAGCTTTACCCACATTGTGTTTAGTTTGTGCGTGTGTGCGTCTTTGAGTGTGAGAGAGTGACATTTGAATTCCAAAATGAGTCCCGACTCTATCACTTCCAGAGTGAAGCACTCAAATATTTAATTTCCTGCTGGAGAGGAATTGGAAATCTCTTATCGTCCTTTCATTGCCCAAACATTGCCTATCTCACTTGCTGACTTGTGGCACAGCCTCTTCCCAGAAACCTGGGGTATCAGCCAGACGAGAGTACATCTCCGCATTCACAGGGTTCGTCTCAAATGACACACTTTTTCTTGTGTAGTGCACTACTTTTGACCAGCGCTCATAGGGCTCTGGTCAAAAGTAGTGCACTATGTAGGGAATAGGGTGCTATTTGGGATGCATTCACTGTGTGGGAAGCGTGCTGGGAAGGGATTTCGGCTTAAGGTGAAAGCCAAAAGGGAGGGAACGAGCCAATGTGATCATCTTGAGAACGTACTGAATCCACAAACAGCCAAAGGCTGCTGCAGCGCCAAACCACACCATGTTGTCTTGAGGTGAACAGTGTGCATGTGAGAGATTACAACCACAAACCAGTCTCACGTACACAATATCCAAGCCATGTGACTGCAACATGGAGAGGGTGTCTAAAGTAATGATAGCTGTGGCCACCAGTGGAGGATGCGGAGGGAAGGACGGCCCATAATATAGGCTGGAACCGAGCGAATGGAATGGCATCCAACACATGGAAACAGCATAATTCCGCTCCAGCCACTACCACATGGCCGTCCTCCCCAATTAAGGTGCCACCAACCTCCTGTGGTGGCCGCAGGTTTAGCACACATCTTCACTCTTAGGAAAAAGAAGGTGCTATCTAGAACCAAAAAGGGTTATTTGGCTGACCCCATAGGAAAACCTTTTGAATAGCTATTTTTGGTTCCAGGTGGAACCCTTTTGGTTTCAGGTAGAACCCTTTTTAGCTCCATGTAGAACCCTTTCCACAGAGCGATCTACATGAAACCCAAAAGGGTTCTACCTGGAACCAAAAAGGGTACCTGGAACAGTGGCGGTCGGTGCCGTTCACTATACCCATCATGAGGTTGCTACATCCTATGAATCAAAGTTTACAAGTCGAGAGAAATTTGTGTAGTCAAGGTGACAGATGTTGACATATTCAATACCTCCTTACAAACTCTTGCCTGCATCTAGCTGATCTAGGGTGTAATCATTAGTTTCTAATGGACAAATTCAGGTATGTTTATCCCCGTTTTGTTCCATTTGCTTCTCTATAAGAAAAGTTTTTCAACAGAATCGGCAGAATGAATACACCCCTGATCTCACACACAAACACAGTTCACTTTCATAGCATCCACATACAAACAGTATGATCCCTTTGATCGTTGTATAATTCCTTCTCGCATCTACACTCGCTCTTCCTCTGACCCTTGTGGACTTCAGTGCACAACACATCAGCTGTCTGTGACCAGGCACAAAAAACTACTTTCTAAGCCAAACTGCTAACCTCTACACACAGCCTACATCGTTGTCACCATATTAGCATACGTCATAGTCTAGTAAACATAGCTACTTCAACTAACGTGTTAGTAAACCTACTACAATCATGCAGTACAGTGTACATTCAACAAGCAGTTTAGCAGTTACACTGGCGAGCCCCAGTGGCAATACATTTATAAAACCAAAAGCTTACCTTGACTTGGAAGAGTTCCAGTGTTGGATAGCCATAGCCAGCTAGCTAACATAGCATCCCTCTCTGTTTGGGCTGGGTGTTTGAATGGGCTAAACTTAACTGCATCTGGCTTAAAGGCCTTTGACACAACCTCTATCTTCCCCCAATGTCATCTACACTCACTATCTGTTCAATAAAATCTGAAAATACCAACAACAACAACAAATTTAAGCAATGCTAGATGTGTATTTAGTATTTCATATTTAGTGCATCTCATCCACTCTACATTGTACCCATCATCTCTCTGCATCGTGTCCTAGCTTTGGGCTTGTTTTTAGTGTAATTTCTATCAGATCCATCAGTGTGTGTGTCCTTTAACCTTGGGAAACATGGAGCATGGCAGAAAACGCTAAGGCGATTAGCCGCGGCTAAGTGATAAGATACGGGACAATAGGGATGTACCATACTGTCTCACAGCAGAGGCAACTCTAAGAGGACAGGACACTCCTTATCCTCCATTTAAAACCAGAATGAGAAATAGGCTCTTTCTCCCTTTGAATCTAGCAGAATGATTCAGGCTGCGTCACCAACGGCACCCTATTCCCTATGTAGCGCACTACTTTTGACTTGAGCCGTATGGAAAAGGGTGCCATTTGGGACACAACCTCAGTATATGTGCTGATTAGCCTTGCTAGACACATTAGCCAGGTGAGAGGATGGCTGTGGCCCTGTGACACTGTATTGTCAGTAATATGGTGCTAAAAGGGATAGCGTGGTCTGGGTCCACACGGTCATTCAATTCATCTTCTATCTCCAAGCGCTAATGTGTTTTTATTGCTGTCTGAAGGCTCAGTAAGCAGGTTAATGTAGTAAGAGCGTTTATGAGGAGGACACAGCGTGATGGATCATACTGAGATGGTTCAATGTTGGACTCCATCTATGTCAGCCATGACCCCCCACAGTCCCATTCATGTGGCTGTGTCATGACGTGACTTTGCTTCATTAGACTGAATAAACAATGAACTAAGACCGTGCACATGTCCACCTTTCAAGGCCATGCAAGCAGTAGCAGAAGAATATTCACCCATTTCTCATGATTGAGACACTGAGACTACTAGTGGAGGCTGGTGCGAGGAGGATGGCTCATATAATGGTTGGAATGGACTAAATTGAATGGTATCATTCCATTTATTCCTTTCCAGACATTACTGATGTACAGTTGAAGTCGGAAGTTTACATACACTTAGGTTGGAGTCATTAAAACTCGTTTTTCAACCACTCCACAAATTTCTTGTTAACAAACTATAGTTTTGGAAAGTCGGTTAGGACATCTACTTTGTGCATGACACAAGTCATTTTTCCAACAATTGTTTACAGACAGATTATTTCACTTGTAATTCACTGTATCACAATTCTAGTGGGTCAGAAGTTTACGTACACTAAGTTGACTGTGCCTTTAAACAGCTTGGAAAATTCCAAAAAATTATGTCATGGCTTTAGAAGCTTCTGATACAAGATCAGATATATCTTATACCTATCAATATAGGTACAAAAGTATCTATATCCACAGTAAAACGAGTCCTATATCGACATAACCTGAAAGGCCGCTCAGCAAGGAAGAAGACACTGCTCCAAAACTGCCATAAAAAAGCCAGACTACGGTTTGCAACTGCACATGGGGACAAAGATCGTACTTTTTGGAGAAATGTCCTCCGGTCTGATGAAACAAAAATAGAACTGTTTGGCCATAATGACCATCGTTATGTTTGGAGGAAAAAGGGGGAGGCTTGCAAGTCGAAGAACACCATCCCAGCCATGAAGCACAGGGGTGGCAGCATCATGTTGTGGGGGTGCTTTGCTGCAGGAGGGACTGGTGCACTTCACTAAATAGATGGCATCATGAGGCAGGAAAATTATGTGGATATATTGTAGCAACATCTCAAGACATCAGTCAGGAAGAAAAAGCTTGGTCGCAAATGGGCCTTCCAAATGGACAATGACCCCATGCATACTTCCAAAGTTGTGGCAAAATTGCTTAAGGACAACAAAGTCAAGGTATTGGAGGTATTGACCCAAGTTAAACAATAGTTAAACAATTTAAAGGTAATGCTACCAAATACTAATTGAGTGTATGTAAACTTCTGTATGTAAACTTCAGTGGGAATGTGATGAAAGAAATAAAAGCTGTAGGGCCTCCTGGGTGGCGCAGTGGTTAAGGGCGCTGTACTGCAGCGCCAGCTGTGCCATCAGAGTCCCTGGGTTCGCGCCCAGGCTCTGTCGTAACCGGCCGCGACCGGCCGCGTCCGTGGGGCGACGCACAATTGGCCTAGCGTCGCCCGGGTTAGGGAGGGCTTGGTCGGTGTCTCATCGCGCACCAGCGACTCCTGTGGTGGGCTGGGCGCAGTGTACGCTAACCAAGGTGGCCAGGTGCACGGTGTTTCCTCCGGCGCATTGGTGCGGCTGGCTTCCGGGTTGGATGTGCGCTGTGTTAAGAAGCAGTGCGCTTGGTTGGGTTGTGTATCGGAGGACGCATGACTTTCAACCTTCGTCTCTCCTGAGCCCGTACGGGAGTTGTAGCGATGAGACAAGATAGTAGCTACTACAACAATTGGATACCACGAAATTGGGGAGAAAAAAGGGGTAAAATTCAAAAAATAAAAATAAAATAAAGAAATAAAAGCTGTAATAAATCATTCTCTCAACTATTATTCTGACATTTCACATTCTTAAAATAAAGTGTTGATCCTAACTGACAGGGAATGTCTATTCAGATTAAACGTCAGGAATTGTGAAAAACTGAGTTTAAATGTAGTTGGCTAAGGTGTATGTAAACTTCCGACTTCAACTGTACTTCCATTTAAAATGCCACCACTTATAACTATGTTTTTCAGGCTATTGTTTTGCCACACCCTTCCCGCTTTGTGAACCAATGTGGATAATATGTAGATTTATACACACCACTCTCTCTGCAGCCCAAGTGGCTTAGATGTGCCTCCCCTTAAGAAAAACATTTGAAGTTAATGTGATAACATATGACAACATGGGGACACAAAATTTCAACATGCGATAACGTGAAACAACATCAAATCTAATTGTATTTGTCACATGCACCTAATAGAACAGGTGTGGACCTTACAGTGAAATGCTTACTTACAAGCCCTTAATCAACAATGCAGTTTCAAGAAAAAAGTGTTGAGAAAGTATTAACTAAAATAAACTGAGGTAAATCAATTTCAATAACACAAAAATAAATACACATTATAAAAAAACGTTTTTTTTAAATGACCTAATTTGCGATTTGAACTTCCAACCTCTTGGTTGCTAGGTACCTGATGTTCCTGCTGCGCCCCCAAGACTGTGGACATAATGGCGATTGACTATACATATATTGCCAAGAATACTTTTTAACCCTTTGCTTAAAATATACTTGAAGGTGTTATTTCTATAAAATTACAGTATGCTGCTGTATTCCGATTTCGATAAGGCCTAGATTCAATCAGTTCAAGTGTTAAACGGCGATAGCCGACAACCGCATAACTAATGTTTTTGGCGGTGTCAGAAGTGGAACTTCATTGGAGCTGTCAAATCGTTGTGATTGTTGTCACGAAGCTACACCCTTCCCACTGGCGTTAGAAGTTCCGAATGGGAAAGGGAAGGCTAAATAGAAATAATGACGCTTAAATTAAAAATCATTCAACAAAATAATGAGGATTTCTATCAGCCGAATCGAGGTGTAGATTACTTCTCACGTTCCAGTATTCAAACTTGTGAACAAGGCTGCATGGGATTTCTCTTAATGCGACTCCGTGCTGCCAATGACAATGTCCACTTTAGGCATAACGCCGGGAGCCGCTTGTGAATTGAACAGCTCGAACGCAGCTCCACCTCCGACACGTCAAAACATCAGCTATGTGGACGGCGGCTGTAGACAACATGCAACATTACTTGCTAATTGGCAGCATACTGTAGTACCGGCAGTTTATCAGAATATTGCACGGGTAGCTTTCAGCAAGCTCTTTTTTTTGTTATCTCAGTTAATGTGTTCTGTTCCTAAACAGTACGTTTCTACACGGTCAGTACTCAAGTCTTGTTAAAGGCTGACATAAGTGCATGTGATATTAAAGCGCCATACAGTATTTATTTTATAGCTAGTCACAATGTCATTGTAATATTCACTTCCCTGCCTGCCATCAGGCCAGGAAGTGTGACAGATTAGCTAGAAAAAGTTACTGTGAGATTGGCAATAACTGACTTGCAGCCAGTTGATAGTAAGTTATAGAAAATGTAACATTAACTTTCTGTGAACCAGCTGCTATGAAGCTACTGGTAAATGCACAGTAACATCTGAACAGTGCAGTTCTTCATTGTCACAAGTTCATACAAAGACTGCAGAACTGACAGTGTCAAAACAGGCGCTCAATCTTAAATCAACATAACATTTCCACGGACGGTTGCCACAATACAACATATTTTACACCAAAAATGCTAATGAGCCCAAGCCAGCACATCAACTCCACCTATATTTCAAAGTGCAGTAATGATTGTACCTTATATTGCATATATTGTGTAGAAACATATGCTAGATTATCCGCACATGTACTCTAAAAGGTACAGTGTGAATTCAAATGTGTACTTCTGAAGGTGCCTTGCGTGTGTACCTTTTTAATATGTTTGTAAATCAGGGAACATTGTATTGTAACCATACTCTTATTTTTGAGAGTGTTTGGATATATGTTCTTGGTAACAAATTAGTACCTGGTGGCACTGCTGAGAGATGAATGCACTCCATGGCAGTTCAAATCCTGAGAGCATTGTGTGTTAAAAAGCCGCGTAAAAGTGTACCATAACGACACATTTTTGCTTTCATATTTCACGTGACATTTGTTCCAAAAACAAGTTCCCCTCTCACTCTGAGCGCTGGGAGCACAACGGATCTGCTAACACTTCAGACTAACAGCCTAGGCACTACTGTGGAGTAGCTGCCTCCAACAGTGTAAGGATTGGCAGTTTGACTCTGTACTCTTCTCCCAAACACAGACAAATTGCCTTCCAGGGAAGAAAAAGAGAAAAGGGGCATTCCAGCTCTAGTTTCACTTTTGGTGGTGGTGTTGTTTTTTGGGCCCCAGTTTTGGTTTTATGAAGTAGTTGAGAGGGAATTAGATTTTTTGTTGTTGTTGCCAAATGGATCATCTCTGCTAAGGAGAAGGGTATGTCCCCCTATGAGGGACTGATGAAGGATTTTCCCAATTCATTGTAACACAGTGGATAAGACATTTTGTACAGAGAGGTCATGTTATAGTTGGGTCCAAATCTTTGTGCGCTGAGACAAAGAGCTCAAACAAACACAGAGACGCACGCACGCACGCACACAAACACACACAATAAAAGTCCCAATCCCAAGCATAGCTACGTTATGAGGGGACCAGGAACCAGCTTCCCACTATCCAGGGGACCAGGAACCATTTGCCTGAGGAGAGAAACATGAAAAGGTGAGATCCGGTAGTTAGTGGGAAGCAGTAACCTATAAGGGAGGGTTGACCTTAAATGGCCCCACAAACTCGTGCTGCAGAGATGGTTGTATTTCTGAAGTTTTTCCCATCTCCACAGAAGAACTCTGAAGTTCTGTCAGAGTGACCATCACCACCAGTTCTAAGTCACCTTCCTGACCCTCCTTCTCCCCCGATTGCTCTGTTTGGCCGGGCGGCCAGCTCTAGGAAGAGTCTTGGTGGTTCCCAACCTCTTCCATTTAAGAATGATAGAGGCCACTATGTTCTTGGGGACCTTCAATGCTGCAGACATTTTTTGGTACCCACACAATCCTGTCTCGGAGCTCTACTGAAAAGTCCTTCGACCTCATGGCTGGGTTTTTGCTCTGACATGCACTGTCAACTGTGGGACCTTATATAGACAGGTGTGTGTCTTTCCGAATCATGTCCAATCAATTGAATTTACCACAGCTGGACTCCAATCAAGTTGTTGAAACATCTCAAGGATGATCAATGGAAATAGGATGCACCTGAGCTCAATTTCAAGTCTCTTGCAAAGGGTCTGAATACTTATGTAATTAATGTATTCTGTTTTCATTAGGGGGTATTGTGTGTAGATTGACGAGGAAATGTTTTTATTTACTCCATTTTAGAATAAGGCAATAACCTAACAAAATGTGAAAAAAGGGAAGGGATCTATATACTTTCCGAATGCAATGTATACATTTATATTTAGTTAATTTAGCAGATGGTCTTATCACACTATAGTGCCATCAGACTTCTGGTACCAATGCAGGGTCAAATGGGGCCACAAAATTAGGAACCGCTAGAATTTTTTTAAATATAAAAATATTTTGAAAATACAAGTTATAGCTCTCAAAAGTATGTTGTTACATAATATACTGGAGCTTAGTTTAGCCCAGTGTAATACAAATGACAAAATACATATTTCAAATGCATTGAATGGGATGTTAATTGCTTAACTAACTCAGGAACCACACCTGTGTGGAAGCACCTGCTTTCAATATACTTTGTATCCCTCATTTACTCACTTGTTTCCATTATTTTGGCAGTTACCTGTATGTAAATCCACTTTGACAGGCCATGTTTTAGCAAACAGGTTTGATTAGCACTCTGGACCTCCCTGTTTTCCTGTGTGATGATGGAGATCAATAAGGCATTGAGCCAGGAGAGGAGGGAGCTGCCTGGGGCACTGGTGGGTGGCTGGTCACTAATTAAACCAAGAAAGAGAATAGAAAAGTAAACAAATAAATATACAAGCACAATAAATAAATAGACCCAGAAAGGAATGCTGCCATAAATCTGTAGGAGCTGAGAGAAAAAAAAAGCTGTGAGGGTCATCACTTCATTAGCTCACTCCTGCTATGATCAATGGGCCAGCCTCCAGTGGGGCTCACACACAATCACACGCACGCACACGCGCGCACGCATGCACACACACACACACACAGACACAAACACACACATCAGTGGGAATCAAACATGATGAGAATATAGAACAGGGTGTTCCAATGTTATCTTATTATCAGGCTTTCAGCTTTGATTGACAGAGGGCAGGTTTCAATTGACTAGTAGTAGTAGAAGTAGTATTGGTAGTTCAAACTTAAAAGATGCAATATGTAACTTTTTGGGCGACCCGTAAAAATTCACATAGAAATATGAGTTATAGAGCTGCCATTCTCATAGAAAGCAAGTCTAAGAAGCGGGAGATCTATTCTATGTGCGCTATTTCTATGCCTTCTGTTCTTAAGTTTTATTTTTGCATCTTTAACTTTCGGTTTTGCACACCAGCTTCAAACTGCTGAAAATACAATATTTTTGCTTATTGAAAATTCATTTCACAGCGGGTTAGATGGTACAATGATTCTCTACACTATATATTGATGGTTTTGTCAGATAAACTGAAATTAGGCGAACTATTAGAATTTTAGGGAAGAGGAAATGGCGGTGCGATTTCTGCATATTGCACCTTTAAGAAAATAATCACAACATTATTATGTTAATGTGATCTTCAGAGTTGGAGGTGTCAGTTAGTGATTCATAACTGGCAACCCAGTTTGGACAGGTTTGACTCTGTCTCGTCCCACAGACTTGAAGATGACACATTCACATTCATTTATGGCTCTCCGTAGGACAGTCAATCATTATGGAGTCTCCTCTCCACACACCCACCTTATCAAACTGGACTGTCATTACTGAAGAGTGTCTGATAACTCTCAATATCTCCGTCCATTTTCTCCCATCCAATAACACCATGTGCTAACCTTGGTTTGGGATTATCTGCACCTTTCGCCGCACCTGCTACAACAACTCTAAATCAGTGTACACAACCACTAAACTTAGATTTTATATCTCATGCCTCTGCTGAAGCACGCTGCTCATGAATAGCTAAACAGGCTAAGCCACAACGATGCTAATCTCCTCCTTCAATACACACGCACGCACACACACACACACACATATACACCGTATCTGCTGCTGAAGGCTGAGCTAGATCCGGAACCTTCCGTGAATGGTTGGAGGAGAATTGTTACCAGAGTTGTTATGATTAGGCTGTAAATGCTGAACAAGGCATTTACAGTATACAATAATAATTTCAGCATCATATCATTTGTTCAAATGAACTTTTAATCACAAGCATCAGGCCTGTTTATGAAGAGCGAGGCCCTACAGTGACAAGAAACAGAGAGGAGCAGCATCCATGAGTGATGAGTGTCCCCTACTGTTGAATGGGAAAAATGCAGTGAAAGTGTGTGTTCAATCTCTAAGCACCTGGTAGACGGATTGTGCCAATTGTTTGTGCATGGGTGCGTGTGTGGGTGGCTGTGTCTTGAGTGTTTGGGTCTGTGTGTTCAAGAGAGAGATTCTAAAGGGTGTTTTGGCTGTGTTTCTCCAGCGATGCCAAAGGAGAGTTCTGCAGAGCGGAAGGGCACACACCCCCTGCACACTGGACTGATCCTGGGCATCCTCATGGTCATGCTCATCATGGCTGCCACAGTCCTGGTCACCGTCTACATCTACCATCACCCCACCTCGGCTGCAAGCCTATTCTTCATCGAGGTGAGTCTTAGCACTATCACTACTCTATGAGAGGCTACTAGCAGCTCAATGCACATTTGCGATTCCCTGCAGGAGACCGGGGTTCAATCCCGGTGAAGGGAGCACCCGTCTCACGATATCTCCTCTTCACCTATCTCCCACGGCTTCTCATCTGTGTGTCCATAAAGCATAAAACATATCAAAGAAGAGTGACTCTCCATCCACTCTTCCCCCAAAAATAAAAAGTTAATGTACAAAGACGAGTATTGCTTTGACTTCTCAAAAGTCCAAAGTATCCACTAGATTTAAGTCCCTTTGGTCTGGAGTGTCTATATGTTGGTCAGATATGTGACCTGAAGTACCTGAAGTACTGAAGAACAGCAGGCCGAGACCCATGCTAGCCTGAGGGTAGTCTCTCTCTCTCTCGCTCTGCCTGTCAGGTTTGAATATGATGTGTGCTTTCCTAATCTACCCCAGCAAATACTTAATTCCCAGGTCAGGCTATATGTCAGCCAACAACCAGACGCCCGTATGTGTCCCAAATTGCACTACCTTTGACCAAGGTCCATAGGGCTCTTTTAAAAAATAGTGCACTTTATGGAGGATAGAGTGCCCCTTGGGATGCAGCCCCGCCAAAAACACACTGTAAAGGATAGCACACTTCATAGTTTTTCAGTTTATCCATTTCTCCAACTCATAAAAATGCATGATTGCTTTCACAGGGTGCAGGCTTGGTTCTTTGTTGATAAATGCCTACGAATGCTTCGACAATGAAATGGTTTCGGTTTCATTTGTACGGTTTGGAAACTGTAATGAGACGGATTGACGTTTAAACATCTAGAGAAAATAAACGACAAACGCATAATCTTCAAGGTCAATAGCGCACCATGAGCCAATCCCTCGAACAAGGAACAATTTCCCTGAGAGAATTCAAATGCTTCTCTCGATGAGCTTTCATCGCTCACCGAGTGGTTTAGTACATGGTATATATTAAACGGGCGAGTTTCAATTAATCTCATACAATACATCGGCTTCAATCATGCATGCCTAAGATACCTCAGATATTATTTCTCGCCGTCTGTGATACAATGTACTTTGCTTATTACTTATTACTAACGCAATCTATCATAATTCAAATGAGAAGGGCAAGCTAGCTACTGACAGCTCAGCTGACACAGGACGTAGCACAGTGGCCTAACCCTGGGCACAGGCCAGTGGCATTGCTAACCTTTGGTCTTTGACCCTAGTCTGAGACCTCAATGACCCTCATGACCTCTAACATGTTTATATACGGTCCTCTAAGGCCGGGTGGACACTACACGACTGTCAAAATCCTTACATCGCTGAGCCTCTCACATTAAACGGGTGTCTTTCGTGTCGTTTTTTTGTCTTGCCAACGTAGTGGTGCGCACACTCAAATGATCTGGTGGGGTGTCACACACGACTAGATTCTTGGTCATGAGGATTCTCCGTACCACCACATTGTCTTGCAAAACAATGATATGATGACGTGATAAGATTGTTAATGTAGCTAGAACAAGCTGTGGCTCAAAGCAGCCTCATAAGTTTTCAGTCAGACATTTACGCTTGCCATGCAGAGTTGACATTTCTATCCAACATTTTGAATTGAATAACATTAATTGTGATCTTCAGAGCGGTAACGATTTGACACTTTGGCTTTGGTTAAAGGCAAGTACAAATGCATACTGGTAGTCATTGCTCCTGCTCGAGAGTTATATTCTGGGTGATGCGAAACAATGTCATCTGGCTTCTTCTCTGGCGAGCTCTCATTGGCAATTGCTGATCATTGTTCTCAAAACTTGTTGTTGCATATCTCACACTACAAGAGCTTTGCAGATTTTGTGCCGATAAAATTAAACATGTTTGAAAATGTCTGGGACAGCGAAAAGACATGATCGGTAGCCTCAGACTCTGTCTCTGACCCGCTCACATTAAGCAAGCGTCGGTGACAGCTGCACACCCCGAGTGGGCAACAACATGGGGATTTTGTCTCCGATCTCAAATAAATGTAATTGGGGCTAAAATCTTGTACTGTACACCCGGCTTAACCTGTGACCCCTTTCCCCTTCTCCAGAGACGTCCCAGCAGGTGGCCGGCCATGAAGTTCCGCCGAGGGTCCGGTCACCCGGCCTATGCGGAGGTGGAGCCCGTGGGCCAGGAGAAAGAGGGCTTCATCGAGTCTGAGCAGTGCTAAAGGGCATCCCCCCCACCACACACACACACACACACACCCCGCCGTGCCGCTCTCCCCCCTCCCGTATTGCCCCCCTTGCGCCCGCTCCACAGGGACTGACACACCAGTATTGCCCCAGAAACAGGCCTTCCGAATCTGCCATACCCATGGCGACTGATTGACGCTGGTCTCTTGTTTTGTTGATTAAAACACTCACTGTCAAGATTGTAAACTTAAATTAGAAAATTGTGGAGGTGTTAATTTGAAAACCCCACACTCTTGCTGGTTGTTGAAGAGTGGGCCTTGTGTTTGGTGGACTACCATGGTGGACTACCATCTTCAACCCTAGCTTGTCCAACAGAGAGCTGATCTGAGAGCTTAGGGAGGGTCACTGCCAGAGGGACTGTGCTGTAGGTAAACCTTGAAAACGGATCTCAAGTCAGCTCTTCGTCCAAGTCCTCAAAGTCTCACACTCGTGCTGGTTGAAGTGACTGACTGACTGACTTGTTGGGGACAGAGGGAAAGTAGCCACGTTTATACCTGGTGCTAACATGCGTCCTTTGTCCTGATCTTGTCCACATTTTGATCGTGCCAACATTTTAAGACATGTGTAGATGATTAAAAGACACATTGTGATCGGATTGTGATCAGATCTTCCTGACCACCTCCGGAGGTAGTCAAGCACGCATTGTGTCTGGATATCGATTAAGTGTAAACAGATGTGGATGGTCAAACCATTTAAATCATCATAATACCGGCCTTTAAAATAATTGACAGGTATCAAAATTGACTTAGGGGCTTCAGTAACTGTCTTAAAACAAATAATCCATATTATTTTAAAGAATATCTGTCAAATAATTTGCATACAGGGAGGCATGAGCTAATCTGGTCACAATGCGGGCACAGTGGACGGATAAGAGACACATTTTAATACTATGTGTGGAGGCGAAAAAACCTTGATCGGATAGTGATTGGATCATATTGATCAGATCACGAAACTCGCATGTCAGCACAAGGTGTAAACTAGGCTATTGAGTGGGTTGTACAGAGTAACTGTGATGCAATGGGGGAGTAGGTGGAATTATACAATATATTTTTCAGAAACAATACTGAGTATGTGAACAGAGATCTCGACTTTAAATGTTGGTGAGGTTATATAGACTTTACATCCTTTTGGGATTTTGCAAATGTACTTTTTTCGTATTTTGTTTCTGTTGCTTTTTTTACTTGGGTTTTCTCATAATCAGTGTGGGGGGGTTTTATCTTGCTTCCCACTACCACAATAAGGCTTCTTTACCATAGCTTTTACTCCATAGTGTGGTTCAATAGTGTGATATGCTCTTGCTACTGCCACTCATCCCACCAAGGAGTAGCAGTCTGCAAGTCTGGAAATGTTCAGTTCTGTCTCTTTTGTTCAGCTCTGGAATCTCTTTTTTTTCTCATTTTGTCAAAGATTGTGTGGTTTTTGCTTACTGAGAAAACCTCTGTTTTCCACGATGGGGTGATGGGCACACTCTTCTCTTCTCATTGGTTTGATTGCTCCCTTATTAACATACTGTATGTTGTTGTTATTTTTTTTACAGTGATTTCAGTACTGCCGTGCCATTATTTCCTTGACTGGAGTCTGCTCAAACATTTTTTGCACAAAAGGTTTTTCCATGCACATATATCTTTATTTCATTTGACTTGTGGTACTAATGCAAAATTGCAAGACAGGCGCTTGTGACTGTGTGTGGTTGTGTGTATGCATGGTCTAAATGTGAGTGATTGAGTGTTTGTGTGCGTGTTGTGTTTGTGTGATTAGATATCCACCTGCTTGAAGGTGGGTCAGTTTGAGCTGGTTCTGTGTAATTGATGCTGATTGGTTGACCTGAGGTACATTAACAAGATGTTATGAGACGCGTTGGCGATACATTAAAAAACGTACCTGGCATGAGTTTGCCTGGGTTTTGAATTGTGGTATACAGTGTGGTTTTCAATAGCAGTTTGACCTGCTGCTGTTTCAACCTGAAGAAGAATCTAAATTGTACAGGACTGGAGGATTCGTGTTATATGGAGTGAGATATCTGCCGAAACGAGTCAAAAATGCATTTTTTTTAGGAAATCTCTAACCTCCATACTGTTCCAAGTCAATATGAATGGCTGACTAGTACATGCCATTTAACCCTAGCATAGCAATGTATATACATGGGCCTACACCTTTGTAGATTGACTCTCAAAACATTTGCAGATTCGGGTTATTAATGAAAAAGCATACATATGATATATTATATTACTATTTGGTTTTTCTTTTTGAGTGACCTTCCTAATTGTTTTTTTTTTTTTCAAATGTGAATGAATGTGTCAATCATTGCAGAACTGCTGTTGCTGGTCGATATAACGGACAAGGCTTTCATACATTGATCAAATCAAACAAAATTCTGATTTGTATACTGTACCAAGACTGACCGAACAAATACAATGAAATGTATTTCACCATCATTTGTAGATTGAGCTGGGAAATATGCCTTGGGTTACAATGGTACATACACACGGTACTATTTAGAATTACAAATAAATAGATTATACAAAATATATATATCTCAAATGTGCAATATAACATTCATCAAACTTCATTATGCATTTTTTTTTTCTTTTCAAAAATGTAGTGATAATGATTGGGAATTATTTAGGGTTACATCATTGATGATTAATTAATCCCCCATTGCACTGAGACCAAAGACCCATCCCAATGTTTATTTTGTCAACATACGTTCTCTACCGTGGAGACCTCTATGTCCCATGTTCACAATCTCTCACTTCATTCACCACCAAGTCCAAATCTATCTCGCCCCTTGACGTTAAATCAAACCACTATTTTCATATTGCACTCACCACTTTGAGCACACCGCCACAGGCCTACATTCAACTCAAAACACACGCAGAGACATGGGCACACACACACACACACACATGCGCGCACATGCTCGTATAGGATGAATGATTCATCACCTTCGCCAGAACTCAACACAACTCCATTCATAACAAGTCCATCTACAGAGGTGGAGTTACTGAGCACAGCAACCATCTACTGAACATTACGCTTATTTTCCAAAACAGTGTTAAAGAGTCGATGGGCTGGGGGGGTGAGGGGGGGGCACACGTGACTACCTTCACAGATTTTCCATGCCTACAGCCAAATACCATAGTCCCAAATGCTTCCCTATTCCCTACAAAGTGCACTAGACAGGGAATAGGGTGCCATTTGGGACGCAGTCACTGCTTTGAGATTTGCTCAGTCTTCCCTTGTGGAGAAATGCTGTGTTGTTTGAGCTCTCTGGGACATCTGCTTGTTCTGCTGCCACCTAAAACTGCAAATGTTTTTATAACCACTCAAATGTATGCCCCAAATGGCATTCTATCCCCTATTTGGTGCACTACTTTGGACCAGGGCCCATAGGGCTCTAGTGAAAAGCAGTGTACTATAAGGGAATAAGTTGGCATTTGGGACGCAGCCGAAGTGGCCCGAGGATAGAGCTGATAGAGGGGTTTGAGTTTTGTAAACAAACTTGGAGGATGAAGTGGGGGGCATTCAGTAGGCCTAAGTGTTCAGTCTGCGTTAGACAGTGATTGCAACACTTTCAAACTAGTTGTTTGGGAGAAGAAAGCATATTCAAGTCACTCCAGTAATCACTGAATGGCCTGATTGCTTTCAACCAACATTCTCATAACATGCTTTTTAGAATAAGAAAAGCAACATTTTCTGCGTTTAGACAGGCAGACCAATTCTGATCTTTTTTTCCACTAATTGGTCTTTTGACCAATCACATCAGATCTTTTCACATCAGATCTTTGTCAAAAGACCAATTAGTGAAAAAAATATAAGAATTGGGCTGCCTGTCTAAACGCAGCCGTTGTGCTGTTGTTGAGATTAGAATACTGCAGAGTGCTGTTGCTTTTTCTACAGACGAATGACTTAAAACGAACAATGTAGCTCATACAGGTACAAGTCTTGTTCCACGGTGATTGCCTGAACTCAAAATGGAGGACGGAGGAAGCTGTGACCCTATGTTTTGTTTTCCGATCTCATTACAAAACTCTTTAGGACATGACAACGAGAGACTCAAAAATCACACAGTACCCTAGCTGTCTGTAATTTCTGTAACTACTGTCATTTTGATTACATTTGAAATAAAGAATGTTGTTTAAATCTTGTTTTACACTTTTCTGTTCACCTCAAATGTCCGACTTAGTAGTTACTGTTGTGACATTGGGGAATTGTACACTACAAGTATAAGTCATCATTAATACCTAAGTAGCAACACAAAAGAGACAGCCCTGGTGACCATGCTGTGCTGCCCCTCTCGGTCAGTCTCTTATCCTCCCCCCGGTGAGTTCTGTGTTTCCCTTCCCTCCAGCAGAGTCCCTCGTGGTTTCCTTTGAAGGCTGTTGGTCCGTCCTGCTGTGTGAGCAGTGGTGTAAAGTACTTAAGGACAAATACTTTGAAGTACTACTTAAGTCGTTTTGGGGGGTATCTGTACTTTACAATTTCTATTTTTGGACAACTTTTACTTTTCTTGGTTCCTAAAGAAAATAATGTACTTTTTTGCGCCATACACTTTCCCTGACACCCAAAAGTACTCGTTACATTTTGAATGCTTAACAGGACAGGAAAATGGTCCAATTTACGCACTTATCAAGACAACATATGGTCATTCCTTCTGCCTCTGATCTGGCGGACTCACTGAAGAAAAATGCTTCGTTTGTAAATGATGTCTTGAGTGTTGGAGTGTGCTCCTGCTTATCGATACATTAAAAATGAAAGACAATTGTGCCGTCTGGTTTGCTTAATATAAGTCATTTGAAATGATTTATACTTTTTACTTTTGACACTTAAGTATATTTTAGCAATTGTATTTACTTTTGATACTGAAGTATATATAAAATCAAATACTTTTGACTTTTACTCAAGTAGTATTTTACTGGGTGACTTTCACTTTTACTTGAGTCTTTTTCTATTAAGGTATCTTTTACTTTTACTCAAGTATGAGAATTGGGTACTTTTTCCACCACTGTGTGTGTATGTGTGAGTGCTGCTGATAGCTCTCCATCGCTGAGGAGGAAACAGCAAGAAGAGTGTTTTCCTCAGTGGAGTGCTAGGGTAGCCAGTATTTTTCAAGGCTTGATTACAAAAAAAGAGGAAAGGATGTTTGGGTAAAGTTGGGTCGTCTGCTGGGTTTAGCCTCTACATCAATGTGTTTCTCAAAGCAATTCAGCCAAAGCAGTGGCCACAATCTCTCCTGAAATTGAGTTTTCGATGAAGGTTAAGAGGAAATATTGTGGTGGTATCTCATTCAAATGCCAAGCGTGGTATAAATCATTGAGTTTCAAAAACCCCTCTAGCAGCTGCAAAACTCCTATCCAACCCAAAATCACTGTTGAATCTTTTAATCCCTGCTGTTGGGGATAAATAAATGAATAGCGCACACAGAGTGAGGCGAGAGACAGACACAGGATGCTTGTATTAAACCGTAGTATTCTGTACCCCCAAGCCACTAGACCCACTAACAGATATGTTTCATTTAAATATGACACCAAAAACTTCAGTTGGTATAATCCAAGATCCATTTAAAGTTTTCCGTCTCTTGAGAGGCTGTTTAGTGGCTGTGCTCAGTTTTGTGTGCATATACAGAGGATTGCAATTAGACAGAAGCCGGGGGATAATGCCTTTTTGAAGCTGATACACAAATGGAAATGGATGACTCTCTTCCCCTCAAACAACACGTGAAGACAGCAGAACTGTCTACAGTCTTTACACAACAGAAGCCTGTCGGGTTATTTAAAAAAAAAAATGTACCTCCAACGCAGGCAGATTTCATTCTTCAGATGAGCTCGGCAGCTCTGCGTCTGACAGCTGGGCTTCACACGGCGCAGCAGCATGAGTGTCTGCCTGGATGTGTCTCACCGAGGCTGGGATTCTGGCTTTGTAAACAAGTGTGTGTGTGAGTAAACAGGTGTGTGTGTGTGTGTGTGTGAGTAAACAGGTGTGTTTGGGGATGAATTGAAAGCAGGTTTCATGGAACAGATGTTGAGAATTGAGGGGCTCTTTTGACTGGCTGGGGAAGTCACTGCTGCTAGACTTGTTTATTTGAAACGTTTGTGTGTTTTTTAGGGATCAGCACTACAGCGATCCCTGTAGAAAACAGAATAGAATAGCCATTGTAAAGAAAAAGTCACCAATCCAGAAAAAGCCCCCTTTAAGGAATACTCATCATATATCCGGACTGTCACCAGAGCCTGCTTCGCCAAACACTACCGCTGGGGGAAAACACTAAAACAAGAGTAACACTGCAAAAAGGTACAGAGACATGCAGAAGAAAGCTCCAGGGACTCCATCTGAAGCACCAACAACATTTCTACATTACTCTATACCCCACCTCAGGTGGGCCACTTGAGGTGAGGACAGGGGTGAAGAGGGCATGTAGGGAATGGAGAGGTGCACTGCCGACTGTCAAGAGGATTCCTCTATACTGTCAGTGGTTTGTAGTGGTGTCAGAGGGCAGTCCAACAATGTACTATCATTTATTATAAACTGGGTGGTTCGATCTCTGAATTCTTATTGGCTGACAGCCGTGGTATATCAGACCGCATACCACGAGTATGACAAAACATATTTGTATTACTCTAATTACGTTGGTAACCTGTTTATAATATCAATAAGGGATCTCGGGGGGTTTGTGGTATATGGCCAATATACCACGGCTAAGGGCTGTATCCAGGCACATAAGAACAGCCATTAGCCGTGGTATATTGGCCATATACCACACCTCCTCGGGCCTTCTTGCGTAATTATACATATATTATAGTATTGCTATAGTATATTAAACAACATGTCCATGAGCATAATAATATGGTAAAACCCTGGCAAACACCCATCTAATATTAATACCATAGTATTATTTTTGTACGTTTTGTCAACTGAATGCTGGGTTTTATAAGTACAAACATGATGTCTTATTGCCATCTAGTGGTGCAACCTTTTCATAGAGTACAGGTCCACTTGGAATAGGATGCAATTGAGTTCACATGATAGTCTTCCATGTTGAGAAAAAAAACACAATAGACCAGCATAAATTGCAAGCTGGTCGGATGCTGGTCAAGCTGGTCGGATGCTGGTCAAGCTGGTCGGATGCTGGTCAAGCTGGTCGGATGCTGGTCAAGCTGGTCGGATGCTGGTCAAGCTGGTCGGATGCTGGTCAAGCTGGTCTGACCAGACCAGCCTTTGTTGTTTTCATTGGTAGTCCAGCCTTCATTGTGTTTTTGCTGGTGATCAGGCTTTCGTTGTGTTTTCGCTGGTGACGGTGTTTTCCTTAAGTACATTTAGTAGAACAAGTAGCAAGCCAGTGAGTCTGGGCTGGGTGGGCCTGGGGGTGATATTTTTTTTTGCAAACAAGCTATTTTGGTGGCCTCTGGTACATTCTAATGCCTTGATTCCATCCAAACTACACAGATAGATTATTGAATACTTTAACGATTGTACTTCCCAGATTGGTGAGTTTAGTTTTGGAATTGACAATAAAAAGTCATTGTTAGCTTGTTTTGGATATTGTCTAGGTCTATATGTTCAGGACAGTTTTGAAACCTTTCTTCTCTTGAGATTCAAGTCATATTCCGAGTTTAACTGCAAGATATGAATTACCACAATTATTTTTCTTCTTCAAATTATGTATTTTATTGGCTCTGCTGCTGTGGACACTTAGGGTAAGGAAACCAATGTGTCATTATGTAATTTGGGTCAACTATCCATTTAATAGTTTGGCCTGTCAATCAATCACTGTGGATGGGATTGTCAGGGGAGGGGGCAAGATGTTTGCAGTGGCAATTTTAACATGTAAATCTTGGTGGGGCAAACTCATTTTTAATGCATGCCAGCAAAGCCACTACACAACACAACACTAAACAAAACATGAATTGCACTATAACGGTGACAAACGGTGCCCACAAAGAGGTGTCACTACAGTCCCTGGTTCGAATCCATACTGAATCACATCCGGCCGTGATTAGGAGTCCCATAGGGCGGCGCACAATTGGCCCATCGTCGTCAGGGTTTGGCCGGGGTAGGCTGTCATTATAAAGAAGAATTTGTTCTTCACTGACTTGCCTAGTTAACTAAAGGTTAAATTTAAAATATATTTTTAAAAGGTTTCATTTCAGCACCATGGAGTGAATCCTTACAACCGCTACACCTCAGCAGAGCCTCATCTGGCAGCGAAAAAGTTTATTCAGCCTCATTTGCTGCCTTTTAAAAAACCATAGCTGATATGGCTGACTTGCTTAAATAAATATGGTTTCTACTGACTTGTGGATTTGTGTAACTCAGTAAAACGTGCATAGAGAGAGAGAGAGAGACACAACTTACCATTTGAAGTATTTTAGTAGACCTATGTGGTCAGAAAGTAAGGAAAATATACTGAACAAAAATATAAACGCAACATAAAGTGTTGGTCCCATTTTTCATGAACTGAAATAAAAGATCCCAAATATTTCCATACGCACAAAAAGCTTATTTCTCTCAAACGTTTTTCACTAATTTGTTTACATCCCTGTTAGTGAGCATTTCTCCTTTGCCAAGATAATTAATCCACCTGACAGGTGTGGCATATCAAGAAACTGATTAAACAGCATGAACATTACACAGGTGGACCTTGTGCCGGGGGCAATAAAAAGGCCACTCTAAAATGTGCACTTTTGTCACACAACACAATGCCACAGATGTCTCAAGTTGTGAGGGAGCATGCAATTGGCATGCTGTGCAGCAGGAATGTCCACCAAAGCTTAATGTTCATTTCTCTACCATAAGCCGCCTCCAACTTTGTTTTTGAGAATTTGGTAGTACGTCCAAACGGCCTCACAACTGCAGACCACGTGTAACCACACCAACCCAGGACCTCTACATCAGGCTTCTTCAACTGCGGCATCGTCTGATATCTGTCTGTAATAAAGCCCTTTTGTGGGGAAAAACTTGTTCTTATTGGCTGGGTCTGGCTCCCAGACCCATCCATGGCTGCACCCCTGCACAGTCATGTGAAATCCATAGATTAGAGCCTAATGAATTTATTTCAATTCACTGATTTCCTTATATGAACAGTAAATCAGCAAAATCCTTGAAAGTGTTGCATGTTGCGTTTATATTTTGTTCAGTATATTTTCCCAGCCGGAGCTCGTTTTTTTCTAAGTCGTCAGTTGTCTCGAACGCACCGAAGTCGGAGATTTCCCAGTTCCGAGTTCTGAAGTCATGCTGGATTGAAAGCATGGCCAATGTATCCAACCTTTTCTGGCCCATGGTGTAGCGTGTGAATGTTTATCCTTTTAAGCTTGGAAAAGAGACCCTTTCAGACAGATGCTTTAAATCCTTTAAACCCAGACTTGGACCACACATCCTCTCCAACGAATAGCAGGCATTTGCAATTTCTTACTTGTTGTGTATTGTTCATGTCCAATGGCTGATGAGCACTGATATGTTTTATCTATGCTTTCTCTTCATATGACAAGGTTTGCAAAGGATTTGCCGGTAGATGGTCAATGTGATTCATGATGATGACTGCTAGCTTGCGAGCTAAGATTGTGAAAGTATGATGTTGACATGATCAGTCCAATCAAAGCCACGGTAGATATAGCATGATTTGACATCATTTTATCTGTGGCTAATGACCTTGAGCATTCTTGGACGGGCGCTTCTAATGTAAATCTATGGCAGCACCCAAGAGCGCTTGAACTGCCTAGCTCTCCCTGAAGATTCTGCGATGACGTAGTATCCCCATGAGTGATAGAAGACAGAGACAATTACAGCGTAACTAGAGACAATTTTCAGAGCCTACACTCTATGCTTTCGCTGGCTGCCCCTCCACCACAGAAAGCACTGAGCTAGACTGAAACACCTGCATTTTGGAGCTGCCTTACTCAAGAGACCATGTCTGTATACGACTTTATTAACTCAAAGATATATTTTTTTACATTGTTTGCAAACTGTAACACGAAGGAATGTCAAAATAACATGCAAAATAGGCTAATTATAATTTATATATACAATGAAGTCGGAAATGTACATACACCTTCGCCAAATACATTTAAACTCAGTTTTTCACAATTCCTGACATTTAATCCTCGTAAAAAAAAATCCCTGTTTTAGGTCAGTTAGGATCACCACTTTATTTTAAGAATGTGAAACGTCAGAATAATAGTAGAGAGAATTCTTTATTTCAGCTTTTATTTCTTTCATCACATTCCCAGTGGCTCATAAGCCATTTTGTCACAATTTTGGAAGTATGCTTGGGGTCATTATCCATTTGGAAGACCATTTGCGACCAAGCTTTAACTTCCTGACTGATGTCTTGAGATGTTGCTTCAATATATCCACATAATATTCCCGCCTCATGATGCCATCTATTTTGTGAAGTCCACCAGTCCCTCCTGCAGCAATGCACCTCCACAACATGATGCTGCCACCCCCGTGCTTCACGGTTGCGATGGTGTTCTTCAGCTTACAAGCCTCCACCTTTTCCCTCCAATGGTCATTATGGCCAAACAGTTCTATTTTTGTTTTATCAGACCAGAGGACATTTCTCCAAAAAGCACAATCTTTGCCCCCGTGTGCAGTTGCAAACTGTAGTCAGGATTTTTTAGGGCTGTTTTGGAGGAGTGGCTTATTCCTTGCTGAGCTGTCTTTCAGGTTATGTCGACATAGGACTCGTTTTACTGTGGATATAGATACTTTTTTACCTGTTTCCTCCAGCATATTTACAAGGTCCTTTGCTGTTGTTCTGGGATTGATTTGCACTTTTCGCACCAAAGTACATTTGTCTCTAGGAGACAGAATGCGTCTCCTTCCTGAGCGGTATGACGGCTGCGTGGTCCCATGGTGTTTATACTTGTGTACTATTGTTTGTACAGATGAATGTGGTACCTTCAGCCGTTTAGAAATTGCTCCCAAGGATGAACCAGACTTGTGGAGGTCTACAATTATTTTTCTGATGTCTTGGCTGATTTTGATTTTCCCATGATGTCAAGCAAAGAGTTTGAAGGTAGGCCTTCAAATACATCCACAGGTACACCTCCAATTGACTCAAATGATGTCAATTACCCTATCAGAAGCTTCTAAAGCCATGACATCATTTTCTGGAATTTTCCAAGCTGTTTAAAGGCACAGTCAACTTAGTGAACGTAAACTTCTGACCCACTGGAATTGTGATACAGCGAATTATAAGTGAAATAATCTGTCTGTAAATAATTGTTGGAAAATTGACTTGTGTCATGCACAAAGTAGATGTCCTAACCGACTTGCCAAAACTATAGTTTGTTACCAAGACATTTGTGGAGTGGTTGAAAAACAAGTTTTAATGACTCCAACCTAAGTGTATGTAAACTTCCGACTTTAACTGCACGTACAGTCACTGTGGGGACGACGTTGTCGATGCACTTATTGATGAAGCTGATGACTGAGGTGGTGTACTCCTCAATGCCATTGGATGAATCCCGGAACATATTCCAGTCTGTGCTAGCAAAACAGTCCTGTAGTGTAGCATCCACGTCATCTGACCACTTCCGCGTTGAGCGAGTCACTGGCACTTCCTGCTTAAGTTTTTGCCTGTAAGCAGGAATCAGGAGGATATAATTATGGTCAAATTTGCCAAATGGAGGGTGGGGGAGAGCTTTGTATGCATCTCTGTGTGTGGAGTAAAGGTGGTATAAGATTTTTTTCCCTCTGGTTGCACATGTGACATACTGATAAAAATGTGGTAAAACTGATTTAAGTTTGCCTGCATTAAAGTCCCCGGCCACTAGGAGCGCCACTTCTGGGTAAGCACTTTCTTCTTTGCTTATGGCCTTATAGAGTTGGTTGAGAGCAGTCTTAATGCCAGCTTTTGTCTGTGGTGGTATATAGACAGCTACGAATAATATAGATGAGAACTCTCTTTGTAGAGAGTGAAGAGAAAATATAATTTGGCCTCATTAAACTTTTAAAAAACAGTGTTAGGCTATTTTCTGGCAAATGGTGCCATTATTATGTGCCAGATGTTAAGACTAGCCTACAAACCATTATAAATGGCCTATTTGCGATATTGACTTGTCATTTCAATAGGCATAGGCTAGGCCTACTGACTCAAATCTGGGTTTATGATTTTAATTAAACTGTGCCATGATTTGGTTAGCTAGATGCAGGTAGCATATAGCCCCTGTTAGACCTGTGTAGTTTTAGCCTACAGTAGCCTAGGCAAGATGTAAATCAATGATTTAGCAGCTTGCTTAGTTTAAATTGATAGACTAATTCATTCAACATAAACAGCGAGGTGATTTCGAGGTAAGAAGTGCTTCGTTGCCCCATAGCCTGCTGGAATAGGTTACTGAGGATGGTGTTGTAATTTCAATCCCTGAATCAAATATGAATAATAAATTATGGATATGACCTGAATGCTTGTCAACCAACAGCCAGTGTTTTTTATTTGTTTTTACCTGTAACCTAATCTTGTGTCACGCACAAAGTAGATGAAGAAATAAAATTTGATTTGACTGACTGTTACCTTCAATCTAATGCATTCTAACAATAGCTGATCGGCAATTGCGATAGAACTGTGACCACGGTCACAATTATTGATTAAACCAAACAAGGCCATTAATAATTGCATAATAACACAAGGCTTACAACAACAATAAACTAAAGTTATAGGCTTTATGTTAAATTTGTTTGCCAGCTAATGGTAGGCTACACAAGTGGCACAAATTGATTTGACTCCCGTGATATTGTCATTTCAACATAGGCTATTTATTGTGTCAAATTGTAGGCTACAGTAGCCTACATAGGCATATAAATGAATAAGGTAATTGATGGCCAACATATGCAAATGTATCATTCTCCACATTTAATGTCCGTTTCTTTGTGGACTTTTCCCCATAACAGAAGCATGCAAATGTCCTCTCCACGCAATGATCGAGATCCAAGGACTGAGCATGCGTGAATCCCTTGGCTTGATATGGCGAATGTATCTATCTAATGCGCTGTAGAGCCGCCGTTTTCCTGAGCTTTGTCACAGTTATTTATTGATGCGCATCAGTTCCAACGCTTTAATATGTTTTAAGGGAAAAGTTTGAAAATAGGTGTCTCCATAATGACAACCAATATAGCCTACCTACAACTGGTAAAAAAAAAAAGTTGTCACGAGGTGCGCACGTGCTTCTGTCTTTCTGTGATTCCTCAAATCTCCTTGCCTTCTTAACCATATTTGAGGAGAAGGTCCATGTTCCCTCCCCTCTGAGCTTCCTTTCCAATGGGTTTTGAGCAGGAGGTGAGAGCATACAAGGAACTGAGGAAAGATCAATTGATATTTTGCCTTCAGATTGTAAGGACTTGACAAAAACACTGGAGGTCACAGGTTCACATACATTCCAGCGAAACATACACTTTATTTGGATACTTTAGGAAAGATAGAATTGTCTACTACGGCAATAGACAAAATATAGAAATCATAGTTCTCACACAAACAAAACAGCATCAATTATAAAGGGAAAGAAAAGACTACTCTAGTTGCACCGACTAGAGATGACACCTACCTCGTCTCCCTCTGATAAATCATTCAACCAGCGGTAACTCGAAACAGAACTTTAAAGATATTTCTGTGCTGATACTTTGCTCGACTCAGAACCCTTACAGCACATGTGCATTCCCGTAAGTGTAGCTAACAGAATAATATGTAACATCAATGCGTATCATCAGTATGGAGATGTGAAAGGGTGTGTATATATTATCAACATGGAAGGAAATACGTATTATACCCACCACTGGATGTGAGTTTGTGCTAGTACCTACCAGTAGCTAGTATTGGTTGTCAGAATATGAAGAAATTAAGAATAAAAGACCTACAGTATATAATAATATACAATTATAATATGATGACAATAATGATATGATAAGAGACATACTTGTACTCACAGTGTTAAGCCTATCGCAATGCTATCAACATGGGTCATGTTGCAATTCTACATCATGTTTCATTTCTAACCAATCTGAATAATTAAGTGACCCTACTTAGAGTGTTATGGAAGCATATAACTGCCAAAATGATGTATAAAAATGAAACGCAATGTGTCATTAATTTATCATTACACAATTACATTTAAAATTACATTTCAGTAGCTATACGCTTGCATAGAAGGTTGGGTTTATTACATGTGGATTTTGTATATTTATGTAACATTTCACAACCATGAACAAAACCCAGACATAGATATTTGGATTCTCTACTAGTAGAGTAAAACAGTACCTGCACTTCAAGTGCTTGATAAAACATTGTCTAAAATGCCAATTTAGGTTTGGTCACAACTGGGTAACTTTTCCACACACAATTTCCCTGAACAACATTTTCGCAGACAATTATTTAACATTTTCAAATCTAGTAGTGCAATTGTAGAGAATACCTGTCCAGGGCTCTACACTAACATGTTTTACAATGAGCACATGTGCTCCTAAATAGAAAAATGTAGGAGTTTTAAGAGTGTTCCATGCTCAACCAATTACAATTTAACCTGAAATATTTGAGTCACTTAGGCGAGACAAATGTTCAGCTGCCTCTTTAACAGGAGGGCCTTCACCGTTGTAATGGTGCGACTCACATGTCTGTCTGTGAGAGATGATATTTTCCGACGTGTCTCTTCGCTAGCAGTTGAGCAAACTCTTAACATAAAATTTTTAAAAACCTAGAGAGTGAACAAAACGATGTACACTGCCAAGAAACAGGAGGACAAAGTCACACTTTAGTAGACTTTCGGGTAAATTCGACCAACTTCTATGCCAGTGCGCTTCTTAAAAATGTATCGTTCAGCACTTCCCTCAGTGCGCACAGCCCACCCAGGCACCGTTGCTGCTCGAGGTGGGATAGCTATATGGATTTCATAGTTCTTTGTTTTGTTTCATAAAGGTAGCTAATCACACAAACAAATACTTTGAAAATGTCTACAGCAGTTATTTTCTGGGGTAATAAATCACAAGTCGCACATGTGCTCATACTTGATCAACACATCTATTTTTAGATGCATATGAGAGTAAAATGGTTGCTCTGTAGAGCTCTGCTGTCTAGTATGTACTGTAAATAATTGGTTAAGAAGTATCATAGGGACTTCCCTGTCTCTTTCCCAGCCTCAGAGAGACTTGTCTCGTACTGTAGTTTTCCCATTATCCTCCCTTCATGGAACAAAGGGTAGGCCTTCCATCTACCCTAGCTCTAACCACTAGGCAGGTAGCCTATACTAGGCCCTCGCTCTAACCACTAGGCAGGTAGCCTATACTAGGCCCTCGCTCTAACCACTAGGCAGGTAGCAGATAGCCTAGTGGTTAGTGGCAAGATCGAATCCCAGAGTTGACAAGTTTAAAATCTGTCGCTCTGCCCCTGAACAAGGCAGTTAACCCACTGTTCCTAGGCCGTCATTGAAAATAAGAATTGGTTCTTAACTGACATGTCTAGTTAAATAAAGGTCAAATTAAAAAAATACCATCTGAAGTCATTTAGCGTTTCTTTCATCATCCTGTATGAATGTCTGGGATTTTTTTCTTGGTCATATTTCTTTTTTAAATTTCATGTGCAAACTAAATGAGTAAAAATCTAACCCCCAAATAGATACATTTCATCAGAGCTGTCATAGGTGGGAGGGAACAGTCTCAAACAGCATAATGTTGGCCTACATCCAGTTACAGATAATATCGCTCACACTGATATAAATTAAAAAATATATCTTAAAACTCTAAAATAATCTGGGTCTGTAGTCATAAATTGTCTCAGAGTACGAGTGCTGATCTAGGATTAGGTCGCCCCTCACTGGTCTCGTTCATTATGATCTAGAAAGGCAAACTGATTCTAGATCAACACTGAGACAATGTGTGAATACAGGCCTTGAGGTTAAGGGTGATGCATGGATGTAGATCCGGCAGCTCTTAAAATCGGTACTGTGGTGTATCTCTGTATCTCTGTATCTGTATCTCTCCTTTAGTCAGTCAGTCAATCCACCGAATCTGAAAATGGACACATAACAGATGCAATATAATTGGAAGAAACGTCATTGTCAAGTCTATGTGAAAATATCTAGGCTAGTTAATAGCAGTATTGATATTACTGGAGAGGAATATTGCCCTGTCCTGGACAATCCTAACAAATTGAGAGAATAGTTATAGAAAAAAAATGAAGGAAGAAATGTTAAAAAGGGTTGAGGGGAGAGGTAGTGAGACTAATTCCACACTACATGGTACATGACTACTACATGAGTAATTCAAATACAGTTACCATAAGTGGAATAATACAACTGTAATGCAAGTTCACATGTTTTGGAGTGAAGAGCAAAAATTATACAGTTCACCCGGTCTGAGGTTCAGCCTATGAGACTGCTGTTTCCTGGTACCAGACTATGTCTGAGTTGTCAGTAAAGCTGTCACTCACTGTGGGGCGGGTCCACGTCCAGTTTGGCCAATCCTACAGCAGAGTTCACTTTGGGCCTTGCCCCAAGCTCCCGGTTCTGGTTCTGGTTTTGGTCCAGATGTTTCTTCTCCTCCACCTCCTCTGGGTTATAGATGCCCTCCTCCGCCACCACCTTCTCTATCTTCTCCATGAGCCGCCTCAGTTGGGGGTGCTCCCCAAATATGCAGTTATTGATGACAAAGTATCTCCTCTTGCACTTTTCCAACACCCACTGCAGATCCTTCCCCTCCCGCTTGATGTGTCTCTCGATGGACATGTTCCTCAGTACCTCAGCCCAAGTGAACACTAGGATAGTATGCCTCCACACGCTCTCCCCAAACAGGGCCAGGTGCTCCTCGATGCGGCCCCGGTCCACCTCAGTAAACATGCCCACGGGGATGACAAGCAGGAAGGCGTGGGGGCCAGGGGGACCACACATAGAGGCGCCCCGTACCATCTCCTGCTGGTAGAGGAGAGGCGTTGTCTGGGCTGAAAACCAGCCCGGCGTGTCTATCACTGTCACCTGGCGCCCCTCCACCTCAGTCTGACGCTTGACACAGAACTCGGCTGCCCGTTCTAGGCGGAACTCCTCGCGGCCCAGGATGGTGTTGCCTGTGAGGCTCTTCCCAGGCCACCTCCAGCCCAAGAGCACCAGCCGCAGTTCAGATAAACGGTTGGCTTCCCGGGCTGCGGCCGCCAGCCTCTTCTCCTCCTCCTCTGGGTCAGGCACATCCTCTCCTGAGGGTACACATAAGACAAGTCATTAGCAAGGACTTTTTAGCTAATACTGTTTCCGCAGTTTATTTAACGCACACCTGGGGAGTATTTTTCTCCGCTAACACAGGAGTAATTAAGATTAGTTCACTCATGTTGTGGAATGAATGAATTTATCAGGGGGTGCGGCAGCATCTTCGGCACCCCTACTTCCCGCCATGGATTATTTATTATTTAGTTAGTTAGCGGTGCATAATTCTTATCAACTTCAAATCCCTTATTGAAAATGATATAAAGCCAGTTTAGAACCAAATCATATAGCCTACCCTACGCATGAGCATTGTCTATGAGGAGAGCGGACAGCTAGTAATCACTTTGACTTTCATTCGTTAGTCCGTGCCAACAAAAAAATCCAGCCAGTTAATCTCGTGTGTGGTTATTTATGGTTGAAACCGGAGTCTTTCTATGTGTCATCAGCCAAATTAGTAAACTATAAAGTTAACGTGTCACATTCGGATCAGAGTTAAACTGGCTAACCTAGCTACCTAGCTGTTAGCATTCCGTAAACTATCGATAACCGGCTTTTAATCGGTTTTGTTCGATTAGTTGTATCGATTGACTTGAGACACCGTTTATATTTTGAGACCCACCTGTTGATTGAACTTGTTTCTCTGATTCCATGCCGGTGCTTCGTTATTCTATAATTGTATTCAGCAATTAATCCGCTGGAGAAGGATTTCCTGCTTGGTTGACATACGGCGCGGGACTATATATACATTTTAGCAGGACGTGTGTGCGTGAAACTTGTGTTATGGTGCCCCCTTGGAACCTCCTGCGGACAGTGCAGCCTTCCTCGATTAGTTTTTTGTACAGTGGAGGTTTGTGGCTTGTGCGGGCCCTGACAGGTATTTGACCAACTATTGCATTCCCAAATTACTCCCATTGGACAGTGGTCACATTACTGGAGCAAATTGCAGTAAAAAAAAATACAACTTCCTGAAAATTACAACAAAAAACGGAGTAATTTTATTTTGTTAAAATCTTCAACATCCTTCATATTTACAAAAATTATATTTCTGTAAAACTCCAACTCTAAAAGTAATATTCATAGCATAGTGCTTCACTCATATTCTTTAATTCACTAACACTTATGTTTTTCAAACCCAGCACCTTTTACAAAGTGAAGTAGCCTACTGATAAGGGACATACAGTACAGTGCCTATTGAAAGTCTACACGTTTTGCTGCCTTCAAATGAAATACAACATTAGGATAAAAGTAGATGTTCACAACCTACTCCACAATTATAGAAATTTAAAAAATGTGTTGATTGTGTATGTCTTCACACAAGTGTAGAATCTTATGTATAATGATTCACAGCTGAAATTTATCTTAGGACAACATTTATCCATTGTTTTTGTCAAAATTACTCAAGCTCAGTAAATTTGGTTGGGAGTCATTGATGGAGAGCAATATTCAAACCTTGACTGATTTTCAAGCAGATTTAACTCAGGTCTAAGACTGGACCATTCAGGAACACTTAACGCCTATAGGAAGGCCATTACGGTCCGTCTTTGGCATCAACATTTGTGAAATTTTCCCGCTGAAAAATAAAACAATCCCAGGGTTAGGAATTCAGAAGCCCGTGGCAGGGTTTCCTCTAACTTTTATCTCCTTTCATATTTCTTTTGATCTTGCCAAACTTCCCAGGCTGCCGGTAACAAGCATTCCCATAACATGATGCGTCTACCACAATACTGAAACAATTAAGACATTTCACTTTTGAAAATGTGGAGTTGGTTGTGTAGATTGTTAGGCAAAAAAAATGTCCAGTTGATTCCCTTTTTAGATTTAAAGGGATAGTTCACCCAAATGACACATTGGTTTCCTTACCCTGTAAGGCTAAGCAGTCTATGGAACAGGTATGAGAGCAATCCTTGCATTTGCTTTATTTCCTAGGCACTGTTACCAAATGTGAACATTTTAGCATTTGTGGCACAAAACCTATTCAAGTCATAGTGCCGATATTAGCATTTTTTACATACCATGAACAAATCATACAAAAGCATCTACAATTGATTGTGAATCAGTCACTTATACACTGAACAATAATATAAAATGCAACATGTAAAGTGTTGGTACCATGTTTCTTGAGCTGAAATAAAAAGATACCAGACATGTTCCAGATGCACAAAAAAAACTTACATTTTGTGCACATCCCTGTTAGTGAGCATTTTTCCTTTGCAAAGCTAATCCATGCACCTGACAGGTGTGGCATATCAAGAAGCTGATTAAACAGCATGATCATTACACTGGTTCACCTTGTGCTGGGGACAATAAAAAGCCACTAAAATGTGCAGTTGTCACAACACAATGCAACAGACATCTCAAGTTGAGGGAGTGTGCAATTAGCATGCTGACTGCAGGAAAGCCCCACCAGAGCTGTTGCCAGAGAATTTAATGTTCATTTCTCTACCCTAAGCCACTTCCAACAATTTTAGAGAATTTGGCAGTAGGTCCAACTGGCCTCACAACCACAAGTAACCACACCAGCCCAGAACCGCCACATCTGGCTTCTTCACCTGCGGGATTGTCAGAATTTATGTTCAGTATAGATATGAACATATTTAATATCAGTACCATGACTTAAATGGGATTTGTGCAACAAATGCAAAAATGTTATTGGTTTCCTTACTCAGAAAGCGGTCTATGGACAAAGTACAACAGCAATCCTTGCTTTGGTTTAGTTTCCCTGGCACCGTTTTAAAATAGGCAAACTATCCCTTTCATTTTAAGGCAGCTAAATTTAAAGAGAGGTGTGTAGACTTTCACTAGCAACTGTATCCTTCATTGACAGAAAATTGTGTAATGTAGCAGTAATAAAATCACTTAGCCAGAGCACACATTCCAATTCTTCACTTCCATAATTGTACAACACACATAAAAACAATCCAACAAAATAGAGATCATTGGCTTTTCCCTAAGAAACTGATTAGAATAAAAAGATAAAAACATTAAAATGAACATTTGTACATTTAGAGTCTGGTGTGCGTTAGTTACACTGCCCAGGCTGCCAGCATCTGCATGTCGTCATCCTCTGCGCTCTTCTTGGACGCTGTAAAACAGGAGTTCAAAACTGTTACCTGGAGTCGGTTTAACGCCGACTGTATTATAAAAACTAGCATACACTTCAACTACCCTTGTCCTGTACTTACGAGTGCGCTGGCTGGGTCGAGTTGAGGGCAGCTTGGAGGTGGGCAGCTTGGCGGCGGGCAGCTTGGCAGTGGGCACACTGGGCACTCTGCCCATGTTCGTCATGCTCTCCTCCAGCTCCAACTCTGCCAGCTCCGCTAACAACTCATCCTGCAGGATAATCCGAATGGGAGCCATTGAGATGCATGCAGTATTGTACATGTTTGGCAATCAGGAAGTCACAAAACCTAAGTAGCCCATCAAGCAGCTAAATAAATTAATCCTCCACTGGTCACAGTGAATAGGCTATGAGGATGAATTAAGATGTCTTTCTTTGAGAAATGGTGAGCAGTAAATAGGTTACCTCATCAAATGCATCTCCGAAAGGTCGGGAGATAGCATCACAGATCTCCTGGGCCACTTCCTGTGACTCAGTGATGTCCTGCATCAGAGAGTCAATTTTATCCAGATCCCTGGGAGGAAAAGAGAGAAGATTTAGGAACAGTATAATAGTAGTAGGTCTAGTTAGACATGATCCTCTTTTTTTTGCCTGATATAACATTCAACTCCAGTTTAAATAGAATTAGGAGCATATAACTGGCAATAAAGTAAATATTGAGAAAGGACAGTGTTTGATAGCTACCAAGGACCAAAGTTGTGCACTATAGGGAATAGGGTGCCATTTGCGGTGCATACCTGGTGTTTAATGGTTATTACCCTTGTTAACTCACATGTTCTGGTGGACCCCCTTGATGGCCTTGGCAGCGTAGCCCATGGTCTTCAGGACCTCAGTGTTGGTGTTGGCATTCTCCAATGCCTCCCTTTGGAACTCGATGGTGGAGAGGGTCCCGTCAATCTGGGTGAGTTGCTGCTCAAAGCGCTTCTTCCTCTTCAGTGCCTGGAGGGCCGCTGGTGGTACAAAAATATGGTTACGATGATGATTAAATAGCACATGGAAGTACCGTTTGCATCTTTAGTAGTTAAGAAAAAAAAGCAATGGCAGAAGGGGTAAATAAGGACACACATTAGTATGAACTAGATAGGAGTCATTAAAGAAAAGTAACCGATAGAAGATTGGGCTGCAAGCAGCATTGACACAACTATTGTCTGTTTGTAGGAGTTCCCTGTATTGACAATGAACAAAATACTTCACCAGAAAAGACGGGATCCTATCGATACAGATTATTTAGGTTCAGGTGGTTCAACACGGACCAACCAAATCATGCAAACGTGACAATTTCACAATACATACCACGTTTATTCTTGAGGCCATTCTTCTTTGCTATCATAATTTCTTGTTCAATTTTATTTTCTAAGAAGTCCTGTTTTTTCGCCAGCATCGCCTCTGTTTCTCGAAGTTTGTGAATGGCCTCCTGCGGGGTAGGTCCTGTCCGAGACCGATGGCCATGTTTCGATTTCGAAGAGCTTGGATAGTGGCTAGAAGAGCTCGAACTTGAGCTTCCCTTGAACAATTTAGAAATTTTGCTCATTTTTGCCTTTTTTTCTATTCAGTTAAAGTTACTTTTCAAATGTCGCTCGTTAGACTTCTCTGGAGAAAGTCGCGCCAGGTGCAGGTTGCAATTCAGGTACGACGGCTTCAATTCAAAAACAGCTAGCCAGTCCCACACACCTGAATGACGATTATTGAAATGTGACACCTGTGGCTGGCCGTGGAAAATAACAATTGGCTTTTATAATGAATGACACAATGGCCTAGGCCCTAGCTATTATGAAAAAACGTGAATTTTACAGAGATAAATAACTAGGCCCCTATGAGAAAATATTGCATATAAAGGATAGGCTTAAGGAAATGTATCTAATTATTTAATGTCAAGATAATCAACACAATAATCATTTAAAAAACAAAACATTTACAGTGGAATAATTCACCTACAATGTAGGCCTTTTTTTACAATGTATCACTCATAAATGTATCATTACTAGTTAGTACAACGTATCAATTTATCATGGACAGAGATTGGTTTATGTTTAGTCACGTGAGTCCGTTGCATGGTCAGAGCAAAGATTTTTATAAGTAACATAAGATAGACCACCGCCCGTTATAGTCATAGTCGGCAGAACAAGCAAGGAGTTGGACAGAACCAAACACGAACTAGCGAGAGCCGATTGGCGAGTTCTAGCATATATTTGCGCATCTCCGTTAGAGAACGCCTACTCTGTGAAGTGCGCGTGTGCAATAATTCGCCCTTGCACTCCAAAACAACAACAAAAACTTTGACAAAGGGTGAATTCTACAAAACGTTGCCACTCTGTTCGTAACATATTTATAGTTTTGAAAACAGAAAACTGCATTGAGATCAAATGTTTAATCGATGAGAAAATTAGCAGAATTTCGGCAAAAATCCATCTCGCTCCCATCTTCTCCCACTGCCGACCACCACCATATTTGGTAGTGAGTGGTATTAATGCTTCACATTTTTACATCCGGTGAAATATCTGTCTCATTGTTACATCTGTGGCCAAAGTTGAAAAGTTGATGCAAGAAGAATCATGGCTGAACTAGACATTGGGAAACATTGTAACATAAAGTCCTGCCATCAGACAGGTTTTCATTAAAAAACATTTTTACTAGAATTATGTGATCGAAAGAATTAACTATGTTGCTTCACGTTAAATGTTGTGTTTTTGTAGCTACCGTTTGTTTTGCCAACTTGCTAATTGGTTAGCTAGCTACATGGCTATGCTAATCACTGTAAGGCTGGCTAACTTGTTAGCTGTTGACAACAGTTAGCTGCTAGCTAGCTAGTTAATAACACTTAGTCAATTTTTAAGTGTAGCCATTTTAATTGAGCTCTTATTTCTCTCTAGAAGTAGCTAGAAACACAAAAGCTTTGTTAGTCTCTTTGGAATCCATAATGAGTCAGCAAGGGCAGCTAGAACTAGCAGTGGCTAGATCGGCAGTTAGCAGGAGCTAGCCAGTTAGCAGTGGCTTGCCAATCCTATCACCAGAGAAGGAAGAGGTGACATCCCACTCCCTATTTTCTTCTGGTTCTTATAACGTTACAGCGAAATAAGCAGACCAGACCCAGCTGCTAATGCGTTGGTGCATACTGAAACATTTTTTAGTATTAAACTGTCTGGGTGGGACATCTTCAATTATCCACCATCGTTTTGCTATCACTGCTGCTAGCCTTTGAGTTTGGCATTATGTTGAAGTTGTCAATGCATTTTACTACTGTCTATCCCAATTTCTCCTCCAGATTTTCTACCATTCATTTGTGATGCCTGCAGGGGTGTTTTCTGGTAAGATCAGATTTTTGTTGTTGTTTAACCTTTTATTTATCCAGGCGATAAATATGACGGCCTGACTTGTGTATATGCGTTTAACTAAATTCACTCACCATGGCTCTTGGGTTTGAATGTGATATAAAAAATAAAAACATGTTTTTGTGATTGACTACTAGACAAGTCTTTTTACTTTCCTTCCAGCCTTGAACACAGAAGTCGAGATTTGCACGCTTGTCCTGTGGTAAGAAACCCTGCCTGCGTCCCAAACGGCATCCTAATTCCTACTTTAGACCAGAGCCTGCTATTTTGACCCAAAAGTAATGCCCTATATAGGGAATAGGGGGCCAAATGGGACGCATATTCAGCGTTGAGATTTAATGGCAAACTAGTTTTCTCATGATTTTGAATCCAGTCATGATTGAAAATGTTTTTCTCAGGTGGACGTTAAAAAAGAAGTCCAGATATCTGGTGGCTGTACGAGATACCCATGCACATTTGAAGACTGCAAAGGGAAAGAACTGTTGCCAGTCATTTGTCCACACTGTCAGAAACATTTCTGTTTGGCGTAAGTGTCATGTTTCTTTCCGTTGTCTGCCCTGGTCTCTCCAACAAGAACAGGGACAATATTAAAAAAGTTTCTCAGAAGGAGTGCTGATCTACGATCAGTTTTGCCTTTTCACAATGGATGGACAGGGGTGATCCTAAATCAGCACTCCTATTCTGAGACACTTTGTGAATACGGGTCCAGATCTACTGAAACTAGTGTTAGGTGATGTGTTGGTTGAGGAGTAGAGCATGGGTTCTCAAACTTTTTGGGTCCGGGACATTTTTTGTGACAGCAAATTTATCAGGGACCACCTCGAATGAGATAATACAACTCTTTGTATGTTATTGCTATGACTTTGCCAGTGCATTGCTGGACAAACCGTGTCTCAAGCCCCGAAAGACAGTTTTAAAGGCCCACCTCTTGGCATTGGAGTGAAAATGTTGCAGTTTTCAAGCAAATTTCCTGCAATTGGTAAAAACCTGATGGGTGGGCCTGGAGAAATGTAACCACTCAAATTCATAGAACGAGCTATAGCTACGAGGACCGACCCGTCCATTATATCTCAATTTTAGTTTTAACAATGTTTTGAGGCTATACAGTGTTCTTTTTGAAATATTTAGTGGAACAAGCTTATATTTTGGGTTCTGATGGGGTACGACAGTTGAACTAAGCTCATGGGGCATTTATAAGCTATATTCTTTTCAAATCAATGGGTATATCATGATATTCCATACGAAAAAATGGATGTAGCTCAAGGCTTCCGCATGCTTCCCATTTATTTATTTTTCATTTAACCTTTATTTAACAAGGCAAGTCAGTTAAGAACAAATTCTTATTTACAATGACGGCCTGGCAAAAGGCCTCCTGTGGGGGCTAGGATGACATTTTTTAAATTATAAATATAGGACAAAACACACATCACGACACTACATAAAGAGAGACCTAAAGATGACAACATAGCAAGGCAGCAACACATGACAACAACATGGTAGCAACACAACATGGTAGCAGCACAAAACATGGTACAAACATTATTGGGCACAGACAACAGCACAAACGGCAAGAAGGTAGAGACAGCAATACATCCCATCCAAAACAGTTCGGAATAGTTTGTGCACACACTACATTGACAAAGTATGTGGACACCTGCTCGTAGAACATCTCATTCCAAAATCATGCGCATTAATATGGAGTTGGGGCCCCTTTGCTGCTATAACAGCCTCCACTCTTCTGGGAAGGCTTTCCACTAGATGTTGGAACATTACTGTGGGGACTTGCTTCCATTCAGCCGCAAGGGCATTCGTGAGGTCAGGCACTGATGTTGGGTGATTAGGCCTGGCTCGCAGTTGCCATTCCAATTCATCACAAAGATGTTCGATGGGGTTGAGGTCAGGGCTCTGTACAGGCCAGTCATGTTCTTTCACACCGATCTTGACAAACCATTTCTGTATGGACCTCGCTTTGTGCATGAGGGCATTGTCATGTCGAAACAGGAAAGGGCCTTCCCCAAACTGTTGCCATGAAGTTGGAAGCACAGAATCATCTAAAGTCGGCAAAAAAAGAAACGTCTCTTTTTCAGGACCCTGCCTTTTCAAAGATAATTCGTAAAAATCCAAATGACTTCAAAGATCGTCATTGTAAAAGGTTTAAACACTGTTTCCCATGCTTGTTTCCCATAAACAATTAATGAACATGCACCTGTGGAACGGTCGTTAAGGCACTAACAGCTTACAGATGGTAGACAATTAAGGTCACAGTTATGAAAACGTAGGACACTAAAGAGGCCTTTCTACTGAAAAACACCAAAATAAAGATCCCTGCTCATCTGCGTGAACGTGCCTTTGGCATGCTGCAAGGAGGCATGAGGACTGCAGATGTGGCCAGGGCAATAAATTGCAATGTCCGTACTGTGAGACGCCTGGGACAGCTCTACAGGGAGACAGGACGGACAGCTGATCGTCCTCGCGGTGGCAGACCACGTGTAACAACACCTGCACACGATCGGTACATCTGAACATCACACCTGTGAGACAGGTACAGGATGGCAGCAACAACTGCCCAAGTTACACCAGGAACGCACAATCCCTCCATAAGTACTCACACTGTCCGCAATAGGCTGAGAGAGGCTGGACTGAGGGCTTGTAAGGCCTGTTGTAAGGTCCTCACCAGACCTCACTGGCAACAACGTCGCCTATGGGCACAAACCCATCGCTGGACCAGACATGACTGGCAAAAAGTGCTCTTCACTGATGAGCCACGGTTTTGTCTCACCAGGAGTGATGGTCGGATTTGCGTTTATCATCGAAGGAATGAGCATTTCACCGAGACCTGTACTCTGGAGCGGGACCGATTTGGAGGTGGAGGGTCCGTCATGGTCTGGGGCGGTGTGTCACAGCATCATCGGACTGAACTTGTTGTCATTGCAGGCAATCTCAACACAGTGTGTTACAGGGAAGACATCCTCTGTGTGGTTAGAGCTTTGGGCCAGTAACCAAAAGGTTGCTAGATTGAGCTGACAAGGTACAAATCTATCGTTCTGCCCTGAACAAGGCAGTTAACCCACTGTTCCTAGGCCTTCATTGTAAATAAGAATTTGTTCTTAACTGACTTGCCTAGTTAAATAAAGATGAAATAAAAAAATAGCCAAATCCACTCATTTGATGGGCTGTCCACATACTTTTGTATATACCGTGTATATTATGATAATATTTTGTGACCTTCGCCTGTTCGTGTGCACAAAATGTTTTATTGAGGCAAGCTCAAGTCCTAGCCCCTTTGTAGGTGATTGGTCAACAATAGGGATTCTTCAAGGAAGTGTTGTCATTCAACGAGACATGCACATTTTTCACTTGAGAAATACTGCACCAAACATTTTAGGTAGATGTGAAATTACGCGACTAAAATCTCCTTGGCAAAAATGTCTGTTAATGACAGATTTCTTGAGTGATCATACAGTGCTTTTAGAAAGTATTCATACCCCTTTACTTATTCCACATTTTATTGTTACAGCCTGAATTCAAAATGGATTCAATTGCTTTTTTTTCTCACCCATCTACACACAAAACCCCATAATGACAATGTGAAAACATGTTTTTAGATATTTTTGTATATTTATTGAATATGGAATATAGAAATATTTCTATACATAAGTATTCACACCCCTGAGTCAATACATTGAATCTCCTTTCGCAGTGATTACAGCTGATAGTCTTTCTGGTAAGTCTTTAAGAGCTTTACACACCTGGATTTGACAAAATTGCTCATTATTCTTTAAAAGATTCTTCAAGCTCTGTGAAGTTGGTTGTTGATCATGTCTCGATTGCCATTTTCAAGTCTTACCATAGATTTTCAAGTTGATTTAAGTCAAACCTGTAACTAGGCCCGTCGGGAACATTCAATGACATCTTGGTAAGTAACTCCATTGTATATTTGGCCTTTGTTTTTGGTTATTGTCCTGCTGAAAGGTACATTTGTTCTCCCAATGTCTGTTGGAAAGCAGACTGAACCAGGTTTTCCTCTAGGATTTTGCCTGTGCTTAGCTCTATTTATTTTGTTTTTATCCTTAAACTTCCTAGTCCTTGATGGTGACAAGCATACCCATAACAAGATGCAGCCACCGCCATGCTTAGAAATATGAAGAATGGTACTCAGTGATGTTGTAGGGCATAAAGTTAATTTCTTTGCCACATTTTTTGCAGTTTTACTTTAGTTTTACTTTCTTGCAAACAGGATGTTTTGGAATATTTTTATTCTGTAAAGCTGTCCCTTTTTTCACTGTCATTTAGGTTAGTATTGTGGCGTGAAAACTGAGGATGTATCCACAACCTTGTATCCTCCCATCACAGCCATTAAACTCCGTAACTGTTTTAGTCATCATTAGCATCATGGTGAAATCCCTGAGCAGTTTCCTTCCTCTCCGGAAACTGAGTTCTTTGTAGTGACTGGGGGTATTGTAACACAACAAAAATGTGGAAAAAGTCAATGGGTGAATACTTTCTAAAGGCACTGCAGATTCATTCTATTTTGAGGAAGTGCATACTGGCTACAGGGTCTCAAGATGGACTTACCCGAACGGAAGCATGCTGATGCACATTTTAAATTACAGTGCATGTATGTAGTTGATTTTTTTAAACATTTTCTGGGAATACAAGAAGTATTATAATTTGACAAATGGATAATTGGTGGAGCGCTATGGATACCAATATCCCAGTGAGCCTCCCAAGACCATGTTTCCCAGGATTAATTACATACATTTTAGACTAATAATATTACATTGTATTATATTACACCCTCTAGAACATATTTCATGGATCCCTTGGCCAAAATTGGTTTAATCAGTTGTTCGAAATATTCCTTAAAAATGTAATGTTAGAAAATATATATCTTTGCGATCTAGCCGTGGACCGCCTGCAGTGGAAAGACAGATGATGGGTGTGTTAAAAGCTCCTCTCATACCCCCATTTTCTTTATTCTCCAGCCATCGTCACCAAGATGACCACAAGTGTGATAAACTGGAAACGCCCAAGCCTCGCATGGCTGCCACACAAGCGCTCGTGCAGAAGATTGTAGGTTAGTCACAGTCGCAACTTTTCATCACAAACCCCCCAAAAATGCTTTTACTGAGTCCATTGGAGTTATATCCCAAATGGTACCCTATTACCTATTTCCACAGGGCTGTGGTCAAAAGTAGTGAACTATATAGGGAATAGGGTGTCATTTGGGAGTCTTTTTTCAAAATAAATTGTATGACATCCATGGCCATTTAGGATATGCTTATCCCTGCTATTCTTTAGCCTGTCCACATGAGGGCAGTGTTCACCAAAATGTTGGGTTCTACCCTCTTGACTGAACAGAGTCCAAGAAGGCTTTGCCTCCGAGGAAAGGTCGTAAGGGAGTAAAGAATGCTGCAACAGCAGCCAAGGTGACTTTGATGAAACTAAAGCTTCATGCTGAGGGAGACAAGGGACTGCCACAGGTACTACCAGAGCGATGGAGAGCGAGATGCAGAGTGATTGCGTCCAACCTATTCCCTAGTGGGCTACTTTCAACCAGGGCCCACTGGGCTCTGTTCAAAAGTGGTGCACTATTTAGGGAATAGGGTGTAATTTGAGATTCAGACACAGAGACTGTGGTGTGTAGACTTGAACTGTGATGGTATTATTCAAGTGGGGCTGTGATATATATATATAATGCCACATACTATGTTGGGTCAAGAAGTAAAAACCTAATTTATGCTGTTTTTTTTAACTAGGTAAGTCAGTTAAGAACAAATATATACTACCGGTCAAAAGTTTTAGAACAGTTTGAACACACCTACTCATTCAAGGGTTTCCCTTTATTTTTTTTACTGTTTTCTACATTGTTGAATAATAGTGAAGACATCAACTATGAAATGACACATATGGAATCATGTAGTAACCCCAAAAAAGTGTTAAATAAATCAAAATATATTTGAGATTTTTCAAATAGCCACCCTTTGCCTTGATGACAGCTTTGCACACTCTTTGCATTCTCAACCAGTTTCTTGAGGTAGTAACCTGGAATGCATTTCAATTAACGGGTTAAGTAAATTTGTGGAATTTCTTTCCTTAATGCTTTTGAGCCAATCAGTTGTGTTGTGACAAGGTCGAGGGTATACAGAAGATAGCCTCATTTGGTAAAAGACCAAGTCCATATTATGGAAAGAGCAGCTCAAATAAGCAAAGAGAAACGATAGCCCATTACTTTAAGACATTAAGGTCAGTCAATACGGAAAATTTCAAGAACCTTGAAAGTTTCTTCAAGTGCAGTCGCAAAAACCATCAAGTGCTATGATGAAACAGGCTCTCATGAGGACAACCACAGGAAAGGAAGACCCAGAGTTACCTCTGCTGCAGCGGATAAGTTCATTAGTTACCAGCCTCAGAAAATGCAGCCCAAGTAAATGCTTCAGAGTTCAAGTAACAGACACATCTCAACATCAACTGTTCAGAGGAGACTGTGTGAATCAGGCCTTCATGGTTGATTGCTGCAAATAAACCACTACTAAAGGACACCAATAAGAAGAAGCGACTTGCTTGCGCCAAGAAACACGAGCAATGGACATTAGACCGGTGGAAATTTGTCCTTTGTTCTGGGGTCCAAATTTGAGATTTTTGGCTCTAACCGTCATGTCTTTGTGAGATGCGGTGTGGGTGAACGGATGATCTCCACATGTGTATTTCCCACCGTAAAGCACGGAATTGGTGTGGGGGTGCTTTGCTGGTGACACTGTGACACAGCATGGCTACCGCAGCATTCTGCAGCAATATGCCACTCCAACTGGTTTGGGCTTAGTGGGACTTTCATTTGTTTTTCAACAGGACAATAACCCAACATACCTCCAGGCTGTGTAAGGGCTATTTTACCAAGAAAGAGAGTGATGGAGAGCTGCATCAGATGACCTGGCCTCCATAATACTCCGGCCTCAACCAAATTGAGATGGTTTGGGATGAGTCGGACCGCAGAGTGAAGGAAAAGCAGTCAACAAGTGCTCAGCATATGTGGGAACTCCTTAAAGATTGTTGGAAAAGCATTCCAGGTGGAGCTGGTTTGGAGAATGCCAAGAGAATGCAAAGCTGTCAAGGCAAGGGGTGGCTATTTGAAGAATCTCATAAACACCTTTTTGGTTACTGCATAGTTTTGATATCTTTACTATTATTCTACAATGTAGAAAACAGTCAAAATAAAGCAAAAGCCTTGAAGGAGTAGGTGTTCTAGAACTTTTGACCGGTAGTGTATATACTGTATATTTGTTTGCAATTGTTTAAACCAATCTAAAACAATGCATAAGTCTCTGCGATGCTTTAGCCTAGCGGTAGAATGCCAGAGGAAGAGTTATCTCTGATGGGAATATCTTTTGTTTGTCTTTATGATATTCAGAAGCTGAGTTATGGCCTTTTAAAGTTGAGGAGTCAAAGAAATGACACCCTCTAATTTCTTTGACTCCTCATCTTTTGAAGGTCGTACCTCTGCTGAATATCATAGAGACAAACCAAAGATATTCCCAGCAGTCGACTCTCCCGCTGGCATTTTACCGCTTGTATCTAGCCTAAAGCATGGCAGATTTATGCATCGTTTTTTTAAACAATCGCAAATAATAAACAAATATTCCCCCCTCGAGTCAAGGAAGGTTTACACCCGAGGAAGAGTCACCTCTGATGGGAATATCTTTGGTTTGTCTCTGATATTCAGAAGCTGAGCTATGACCTTTTTGAAGTTGAGGAGTCAAAGAAACTTGCTTGGAAGTAATCTTATACAATGTGACTATCAATTGATCTATTCACTTTCTGTAGAAGAGAAATATGTGTATAATTAAGTTGAAAACATTGGCCTATAAAACATATTTGGTAGCGGGATGCATTTTCCTTATCTATTATTATTATTATGATTAAATAGCCTATCCAAAAGATGCCATGAGTCTTGTTAAACTACGTGGAATTGAGGGAAATGGACTTCCCAAATTTTTCTTAGGGCCCTAATTAAACATTCAAGCTGGTTTAATATAGGCTATGTCAATAAACAATAAAAAGGGAGTGATAGTAAAAATGGGGGGGGCATGGTGAAAAGGTTAGGAACCCTGCTGTAAACAGCATCTACTTGTCATCATTCTATGAAGAGTCAGTGTCTTTTATGTGCTTTTGCATTTGATTTGATATACAAGTCTACATCTCTAACTTTGCTTTCCAGACAGAGAGGACCTATTTCAATGTCTTCCTTCCCAGAGAGGGCAAAGACTCCAGCCTGCCTATGTTTTTCTGTTCCAAGTGGAGTGTGGGGAAAGTAGTGGACTACGCCGCCTCACTGGCCAGCCTCAAGAACAACAACAACGTACTAACGGCTAAGGTAACAGAAAACAGCCTCGAGCAGCAGGTTCCAATCAACCTATTGTACCGCTATCATCAAACACATTTTTAGAAACCTCTCTTTTTGAAACATCTTAGAACAATGTATTAACAGAAAGGTAACCGAAAACTATCACGAGCTGTCTCCAAGCAGAAGAACCTATTCTACCATTGTCATTATGCAAATATTAGAGACGAAACATACCAACACGGACATTGGCAGTGCGCAATGGCTATCCATCCTATCGCCACTGACCACAGAACATCGGCCGCCATTTTCTGTTTGTTTCCATTCTATTCTACATGTTGAATCGCCACCATTTGTCGACACCCAGCAGGTGATCGACTGCGCATGGCAAACTTTCCTGTTGGTCTGTCTCTAAGATACCTCTTACTAAAAAACGACTTTGTCCTCCCCCCGTGGCGTTGTTGTTGACGTATAGAAACTGCGGCTGTGCCACCCCCAGACGGGCGAAGCTCTCAAGATGGACGACACTCTTCTCTCCATGCTGGCTCACCCAGACTCGGCCCTCTACAACGGGGGCGACGTGATCCTTGAGTACCTGGACAACGACTGCTCAGGCCTGGAGGACACCTCTGCCTACATCCCACAGTCCTGACTCGCACACGACACCGATGGTCTAAATCATTTTGAGTCGTTGGAATACTATGAACATGTGTTTTTTTATTTAGGATATTAAAGTTTTGATTTACGGCAGTTTGGCATGTGCTCCATTTGCTTAGAAAATACAATGTACGAATGTGTATTTTGTGAAATACAGGGGGTGGTATTGTAGTCATGATCTGGAAAAGGGCTTCCAATGTGGGTTCTCTAGTACCTATTTGATAGTAAAACATTTCCCTTATTATTGTGATCCTCTGGGCCACTTAGGCAATTTGGAATTCACTATTGACAGTAATGAAAGCTAGCCACATGCATTTCAATTGGAGTGAGCAAGCAATGTTACGGCATTGCCGGGGATAGTGATCTGATGGGGATAGGGATCTGATGGGGATCTGATGGGGATAGGGATCTGATGGGGATAGTGATCTGATGGGGATAGGGATCTGATGGGGATAGGGATCTGATGGGGATAGGGATCTGATGGGGATAGTGATCTGATGGAGATAGGGATCTGTGCAATTATAAATTGGGAGTTAGAACCAAAGTACTCAACAGTAATTTGCCATTGATTAATGGTATACTCATTGAAAAACAAGCAGAATCGAATCAACCTAGGTGGGACTTGAACCCACAATCCCCAGGCTGATTGATGCCTTTTCCACTGGGCCACTGATGTAAAGGTGAGAGAAATGTATTTGGTCAAATCGTGTTGTTTTTACAGGCGTGATAAACTCCCTGCTACTCTGTTCTCTGCCTCAGCCAAGTGGAACATCAATGTGTAATCGTTGTTCAACACAGGCACCTTCTCTGTACCTGTTCAAACTGATTTCATTTTCAACATTATTTTCATCATTCAAATAAGAAAATGACACTACCCAAGGTTATTCATGGTAAACGCTGCAAATATTGGCTCAATCGGAAATTACCTTTGATTGTCCACTGCGCTTTTAAGCGGATCTACTGCTGATCGGATTGAATCCCAGCCTTAGCAGCATGACTTTCAAGCAAGTAGCAGTTTCTTGTGCTTTCAATCCCATCAGACCATATACTGATAGTGTTTCCATACTTTATAATATCCTGTTGAATCTGATACACCAGCACCCCCACGAAACAAACACCATCAGTTAGCAGCAAATAATTGGTCATTGGAACTAGCTGTAAGGAAAGCTGCCGTTCTAGACTGGGGAAACCAGAGAAGATCAATGGTGGACCTCTGCCCACTCTTTGTGTAGGCCACGATTTATGGTCAGTCTCAATAACAAAAACAACATGGCATAAACGGAAATGATTTAGACCTTGAGTCTTAGTCCACCGACACTTAATCATCCTGCAAGCAAGGTTTCCTCAGTCAACTAAGAAATTCCTATAGTGAAGGGTGTCCATGTTAAGACAGCCTGCCTAACACCGTAATAGTGAAATTCAACACCAGTAGAAAGTAATTCAACACCAGTAGAAAGCAGATTTCTCTGTATGTGAGCAGAACATACGTCTTATGATCTATCATGAAATAATTATAAATGCTGGAATTACGTGGAATTGCATTTTAGCTGATTTCTTTTAATCACATTCCTAATGTGCAGTACTGTGGATATGTGAGGATTTGTCCTAGTCCAAAGATCAATACAATCTATACCTTAGATGATTTCTCGGAGTGGACGTTCTGATCAGGGATCTCGAAAATGATAATCTGAGTGTTATCCTGGATTTGAATCGCTCTCCTCTTTCTCACCACACAAGCAGCAAATGTAGATGAGGGAGCCAATAGTATGTTCATGGTCATTTCAGTCAAGATGACACTGCTGGGCCAAGAGTCTTGGCTGTGTGTCCCAAATGGCACCCTATTCCCTATAAAGTGCACTACTTTTGACCAGATCCCTATAAAGGGAATAGGGTGCCATTTGGAACGTGGCCTCGGATTTCACACGGTGCGTTTTCGCTATCCTTCCACAGCTGTAGCCTCTCCTATAGTGTTGTCAGACACACAGCATGGGTTAATGAGACTGCTATGTGACATTCTGACTTAATTAATACGCAGTGAGTGTGTGTGTGGTAAGACTCGTTGAGGCAGGATTTGGAGGATTTTTCCAAACGTTGAGAGAGGCCTATGACGTCTTTAGCCCAGAGTGGTAGAGAAAGGCAGTAGTGTTAGATTATCAGGGATCAACCTGAAGATCCATCTAAGCTCATGTTTCTCATGCTAAGCACACACATTTTAAGGGGCACAACATACTGTATATCCTCCGTACTCAACTGGCGGACCGGATCCAGAACGGGGTCGATACGGAACGCAGGTCATAGCATGTGCATATGTTCTTTGAGCTATTTGTGTGTGTGATATTTGTGGATGTAAAGCGGTATTCTGCTGCTCCTTGGTTCTGACATAATAGATAAGTCCTATTTTATTAGTAAAATGATGGCCTCATATTTTGGAAGAGCAAAGAAATATGAATAATTTACAGCAGTTCAATACAGTTTAAAATGGTATGGTGAGAATATACTGGACACACCTCAAATACATTTAGCCCAGAAGCTTGAATATTGGGAAAAATCTGATAGGGGTTGAGCATCTGGTGGAAGTGTCTAATATTTGTTCTGTTGAAAATGAGAGCTCCTCGCCATAAATCAATAATATGCAATATGCATCTTCAAGCATTAAGCCTCAATTTGGTCTCCGGCGGCACATCCGAGTCATGATTATATACACCCTCGGGCAGTAATTTAGTCATTAGCACAGCCATCCTCTCTTGTTGGGTGAACTCTTACTTACATCACGGCATCTGATCCTCTTCAACAGGGCAATAATGGCTGTCCTAATCTATGGAGGAGAACCAAACTGCATCCCCCCAAATGAACCGTGCCTCACCCATACTAAACAGGCCAATGACGTACTACAATATCCACCAGGAGTTTTGAATGAAGAGGATGGAATTATGAATAATGCCACTCTCTCAATTGATGTGCTTATGAATTGTGACAGTTTTCTTGGCCGTTTTTCTGTTTGCAGATTTGTTTCTTACAAATTGCACCAATAAGATTTGATTAAGGGGTGCCAGCAGTGTCTTTTTTTTACCCTGAACAAAAATTGAAAAGCGACACGCAACAATTTCAAAGATTTTACAGAGTTACAGTTCCTAGAAGGATCAGTCAATTTAAATCAATTCAATTGGCCCTAATCTATGGATTTCACATGACTGGGAATAAAGATATGCATCTTTTGGTCACAGATACCTTAAAAAAAAGGTAGAGGCATGGATCAGAAAACCAGTCAGTATCTGGTGTGACCCCCTCATGCAGCGTGACACATCTCCTTCGCATAAATAGGACACATCTCCTTTAGCCCCCGAGTGGCACAGCGGTGGCACAGTGCTCTAAGGCACTGCATCTCAGTGCTAGAGGCATCACTACAGACCCTGGTTCGGTCCCGGGCTGTATCACAACCGGCCGTCATCGGGAGTCCCATAGGGCGGCGCACAATTGGCCCAGCATTTTCCGGTCTAGAGGAGGGTTTGGCCGGAGTATGCCGTCATTGTAAATAAGAATTTGTTCATAACTGACTTGCCTCGTTAAATAATATATATATTTTTTTATGAAGTTGTTCAGGCTGTTTATTGTAGCCTGTGGAATGTTGTCCCACTCCTCTTCAATGGCTGTGCGAAGTTGCTGGATATTGTCAGGAACTGGAACGTGCTGTCGTACACATCAACCCAGAGCATCCTAAACATGCTCAATGGGTGATAAGTCTGGTGAGCACGCAGGCCATGGTAGAATTGGGACATTTTTAGCTTCAGGGAATTGTGTACAGATCCTTGTGACATGGGGCCGTGCATTATCATGATGAAACATGAGGTGGTGGCGGCGGATGAATGTCACAACAATGGGCCTCAGGATCTCGTCACGGTATTGCTGTGCATTCAAATTGCCATCAATAAAATGCAATTGTGTTTTTTGGCCTTAGCTTATGTCTGCCCATACCATAACCCCACCGCCACCATGGGGCTCTCTGTTCACAATGTTGACATCAGCAAACCGTTCACCCACACAACGCCATACACGACATCTGCCATCCACCCGGTAAAGTTGAAACCGGGATTCATTCGTGAAGAGCACACTTCTCCAGCGTGCCAGTGGTCATCAAAGGTGAGCATTTGCCCACTAAATTCGGAAACGACGCTGAACGGCAGTCAGGTCAATACCCTGGTGAGGACGACAAGCACACAGATGAGCTTCCCTGAGACGGTTTCTGACAGTTTGTGCAGAAATTCTTAGGTTGTGCAAACCCACAGTTCCTTCAGGGTGTCTGGTCTCAGACGATCCCGCAGGTGAAGAAGCCGGATGTGGAGGTCCTGGGCTATCGTGGTTACAAGTGGTCTGCGGTTGTGAGGCCAGTTGAACGTAGTGCAAAATTCTCAAAAACGAGGTTGGAGGTGGCTTATGGTAGAGAAATGAACATTAAATTCTATGGCAACAGCTCTGGTGGACATTCCTGCAGTCAGCATGCCAATTGCACTCCCCTCCCCCCCAAAAAAACTTGAGAGATCTGTGACATTGTGTTGTGTGACAAAACTGCACATTTTAGAGTGGCCTTTTATTGTCCTAAGCACAAGATGCACCTGTATAATGATGATGCTGTTTAATCAGCTTCTTGACCTACTAATTCAAGGGTTTTTCTTTATTTGTACTATTTTCTACATTGTAGAATAGTAGTGAAGACATCAAAGCTATAAAATAACACATATGGAACCATGTAGTAACCAAAAAAGTGTTTAACAAATCAAAATATATTTTATATTTGAGATTCTTCAAAGTAGCCACCCTTTGCCTTGATGACAGCTTTGCACACTCTTGACATTCCATCAACCAGCTTCATGAGGTAGTCATCTGGAATGCATTTAATTAACAGGTGTGTTAAAAGATGTTAACAGTTAGTTTGTGGAATTTCTTTCCTTCTTAATGCGTTTGAGACAATTAGTTGTGTTGTGACAAGGTGACAAGGTAGTGGTGGTATACAGAAGATGGCCCTATTTGGTAAAATACCAAGTCCATATTATGGCAAGAACGGCTCAAATAAGCAAAGAGAAACAACAGTCCATCATCTCTTTAAGACATGAATGTCAGTCAAAATGGACAATTTCAAGAACTTTGAACGTTTCTTCAAGTGTAGTCACAAAAACCATCAACAACGATGAAACTGGCTCTCATGAGGACCGCCACAGGAAAGGAAGAACCCGAGGTACCTCTGCTGCAGAGGGTAAGTTCATTAGAGTTACTAGCCTCAAAAATAGGCAATTACTGTAACTGCACCTCAGATTGCACCTCACAGAGTTCAAGTAACAGACACATCTCAACATCAACTGTTCAGAGGAGACTGCGTGAATCAGGCCTTCATGCTCAATTTTGCTGCAAAGAAACCACTACTAAAGGACACCAATAAGAAGAATAGACTTGCTTGGGCCAAGAAACACGAGCAATGGACATTAGACATCTGTCCTGTGGTCTGATGATTCCAAATGTGAGTTTTTTGGTTCCAACCGCCTGTCTCTGTGAGACCCAGAGTAGAACGGATGATCTCCGCGTGTGGTTCCCACCGTGAAGCATGGAGGAGGAGGTGTAATGGTGTGGGGTGCTTTGCTGGTGTCACTGTCTGTGATTTATTTAAAGGCACACTTAACCAGCATGGCTACCACAACATTCGGCAGCAATACGCCATCCCATCTGGTTGCGCTTAGTGGAACTATCTGTTTTTCAACAGGACAATGACCCAAAACACACCTCCAGACTGTGTAAGGGCTATTTGACCAAGAAGAAGAGTGATGGAGTGCTGCATTAGATGGCCTGGCCTCCACAATCACCCGAACTCAACCCAATTGAGATGGTTTGGGATGAGTTGGACTACAGAATGAAGGAAAAGCAGCCAACAAATTCTCAGCATATGTAGGAACTCCTTCAAGACTATTGAAAAAGCATTCCTCATGAAGCTGGTTGAAAGAATGCCAAGAGTGTGCAAAACTGTCATCAATGCAAAGTGTGCCTACTTTGAAGAATCTAAAATCTATTTTGATGTGTTTAACTCTTTTTTGGTAACTACATGATTCCATATGTGTTATTTCATAGTTTAGATGTCTTCACTATTATTCTACAATGTAGAAAATAGTACAAAATAATGAAAAACCCTTGAATGAGTAGTTGTGTCCAAACGTTTGACTGGTATTGTACACTGTATATATCATCTGTATTTAGATATCCTCTCACTGGACCTAAACTCTTTAGAAAAAAGGTTTCCAAAGGGGTTATTTGGCTGTCCCCATAGGATAACTTTTTTGGTTCCAGATAGAACCCTTTTGGGTTCCATGTCAAACCATCTATGGAAAGGGTTCTACATGGAACGCAAAAAGGGCTCTACCTGCATTGGGACAGCCAAAGAACAGTTTAAGTTTCTTGAATGCACTATTTTTTTTAGACAAGTGTAGTCATGGGCCTCACGCCAAAGCTGCTATCACCTTTTTGACATTTCACTCTGAATTTCCCCTCAACCGGACTGTCACCTGTGACTCATCTCTCTGACCTAGCTGTGTCAGGGATGTTTGGACATGAACTGTGCAAACTCATTGACCCCACATGCAAAAGAATATCACTCTATTTGATCACTCAAGTGTTGTACTTGAGTTTTCATCCATTTGTTAATGCATGTGAATATTGCACATTACTAAAGAACGTAGGCAACATAAACGTGTACCATGTTGCATTGAAGTAACTGTCCAATGTTCTAGATTTCAATAACCTATAATGAATTACAATACGAGTGAATTTTATTAGACATATACAAGTTCATTCAATGAACATGATACTCAGTGATCTGTTTTCCACTATCTGGTTGGTGCTATGACAACAGTAGGACTTGTCGATACTAATCAAAATGATTGACGCATACCCGCCTCCACAGCTCTGGTTCACTGTCTTGTACCCGAAGTAAAGGTCCCCAAAGCAGGAGTCTACTAACTAAGTTAATGTTGTCCACATGTCATTGACTCCTTGATGGAGTGCACCGCGGCGTGCCATGGACCAGGAAAACTGCAACCCAAACGCCCCATTCTTAAAGGATAAGGGGATTTGCAAGAAGGGGGGATGGGGAGGAAGTGGTGGTGCTGACGATATCAACCGGAGTATCCTATCTGACAGACGTTCTTGAGTCATCATTTAAGATGGGCAGTCCGGAATATATAAATTCGCGCTCACACCATTTCCGCTAATGAATAACCTGGCACGAGGAAAACTCTCCACCGACCCACAAGCTACCAACGTTTACGGTAAGTTGAAACTGGTTGTGTGCTCTCCACTTTTATGTATAAAAAGTGAACATATATTTAGGATTATTACGTATTTATTGAGCTATTAGTTAGCCTTGTGTTAGAGTAGATCGTTCGCTGGTATATGTATGTTCTAAAATTACACATTGGTGCGCAATTACGCAAGAACTAGGCTAATTCAAAGTATATGGCAAGATTACATTGACACAAGTCTAAAGTCGGGTTTAATTATTTATCTTTACCTTTATGTCATTTTAAAAACACAACGGACCATGTGCAGTGCCTTGCCGTCCATCCACAATGACACCTGAGACTACAGCTGCGTGCCCAGTGATGGTGAGAGAGTGCGTCCTGGGGTCCCGCTGGCTGATGGCTGCGCTCACGATTCTGTTGCTGCTTTCCACGACGGTCACCTGCGTTCACAGTACCACCGTGGAGCACGACTTTCACATCGTTCACAATGTCGACAACAGAAGTAAGTTGAAACACGTTTTATTTTCGAATAAGTGAATGATTTGTCTTAATTGGATTTGATTTTGAAAGGTGACATTGGTGACACATTGGATATTACACATAGGATTTCACACATTATTTTGTATACATTTCTTTGTGTTATAATAAAAAAAACTTTAAAAATTCAATTTCAAACCTATTACAAGTGGTTAATAAAAGGGTTGTAGAATTTGTCCATCAAAACATTTAATCATAATTAACAAATGTAATACTTTTGAATGTAACACACCACTGTTAATGTGATATAATTTATAATTATGCAAAAAAAAAAAAAAACATTTTGTTCATTTGTAATATCATCTAGATTTTCAACATCTTAGTTATGGATTTGAACATGTTTTTTAATGATTGATATGGTATTCATAAATGAAACATTCACAGTTTACTTGACTTATAAATCCTAAAATCTTCATAGAAGACTAAAGTGTTGCCTAAAAATGATCATCAAAACCCAGTAATGGACCTCCACTGCCTGATGAAAAGGTGACATCCACTTTCAGGTTATTGTTCATACCAATAGCCTAAAATGGTATTGTTCATACCAATAGCTTAAAATGGTATTGTTCATACCAATAGCCTAAAATGGTATTGTTCATACCAATAGTTTAAAATGGTATTGTTCATACCAATAGCTTAAAATGGTATTGTTCATACCAATAGCCTAAAATGGTATTGTTCATACCAATAGCCTAAAATGGCATTGTTCATACCAATAGCTTAAAATTGTATTTTTCATACCAATAGCGTAAAATGGTATTGTTCATACCAATAGCTTAAAATGTTATTGTTCATACCAGGTTATTGTTCACACCAATAGCTTAAAATGTTATTGTTCATACCAGGTTATTGTTCATACCAGGTTATTTTTCACACCAATAGCCTAAAATGGTATTGTTCATACCAGGTTATTGTTCATACCAGGTTATTGTTCACACCAATAGCCTAAAATGGTATTGTTCATACCAGGTTATTGTTCATACCAATAGCCTAAAATACTATTGTTCATACCAGGTTATTGTTCATACCAGGTTATTGTTCACACCAATAGCCTAAAATAATATTGTTCATACCAGGTTATTGTTCATACCAGGTTATTGTTCACACCAATAGCCTAAATGGTATTGTTCATAACAGGTTATTGTTTATGCCAGTAGCCTTATACCAAGTAAAGATATTGTTCATACCAGGTTATTCTATAACCTAACAAGAAATGGTATTGCTGTTCATACCAGGTTATTGTTCATACCAATAGCCTAACAAAAACATGTATTGTTCATGCACAATGTTCATCCCACATTTCATGGTATTGGTATGGACAATAACATGATATGAACAATAATAACCTGGTCCTTTAGAGCATTATCACTAGTTATGAATCAGCAATATGATGGGTATTAGGTGTGACTACTGTTTACGCATAACGGTACAACTGTGTACTTTGTGGAGGGGGGGGCTCTGTCTGTCTGTTAGTGCGAGCACATTCTTGTATATGTACAGTCGTGGCCAAAACTATTGGCACCCTTTTTCAAATAATGCACCATTTCTTCCAGAAAACGGTTGAAATTAAAACATACTTTGGTATCCACAAATGTATGTCTTCGGTGTGCAGTTGAACTACAACAAAAAAAACGGAATAATTTACTAAATCTTAGCAAATTCCACAAAGAAATCCTAAAATGGCCCGGACGACAACTTCTAGAAGTAGTTAGAAATAATTTCAATCAGGTGATTCTCATTACCTTTAGAATTGAACTCACCTGTGGTGAGTTGAAGGTGTCTGCAGTATAAAAATCACTTATTCAACCAGTTTGAATAGAGGAAAGGACTCATTCTCCTGTTGTGTGTCACTGTGTGTGCCGCAACGAGCATGGACAAAAGAAAGAAAACCATAGAATTGTCTAAAGCAACTCTAAAACAAAATTGAGCTTTCAAAGAAAATAACATCTTCCCTACAGCCAAACATGGAGGAGGTTCAATTATGTTTTGGGCTTGCTTTGCTGCCTCTGGCACTGGGTGCCTTGAACCTGTGCATGGCAGGACATTGATGGCAGGACATAGACCCCAAACACACTTCAAAAAGAACCCAGAAATGGTTCAAGACAAACCACTTGACTGTTCTGAAGTGGCCAGCAATGAGTCCAGATCTAAATCCCATTGAAAACTTGTGGAAAGACCTGAAAACAGCAGTTGGGAGAAGGCACCCTTCAAATCTGAGAGAACTGGAGAAGTTTGCACAAGAGGAGTGGGCCAAACTGCCAGTACAGAGGTTCAGGAAGCTCATCAATGACTATAGGAAGCACTTGATTGCAGTTATTTTGACCAAAGGCTGTGCTACCAAATATTAAGTCTAGGGTGTCAATAATTATTTCAATGTCATTTCTGTTTATTTTCTGATTTAAATGGATATATTAAGTTCAGAATAAAAAACAAAGGTTCTGTAATATTAACAGTGAAATAAATAATTGTGGAGACCAAATACTTTGTTCAATTTCAACTTATTTTTAGGGAACATTGTGAGTTACTTGAATAATGTGTAAGGGTGCCAATATTTTTGGCCACAAATGTATATATACTGAACAAAAATATAAACACAACATACAACAATTTCAAAGATTTTACTGAGTTACAGTTCATATAAGGAAATCAGTCAATTGAAATAAATTCATTTGGCCCTAATCTATGGATTTCAAATGACTGGGCAGGGGTGCACACACGGGTGGGCCTGGGAGGTTCATAGGGGCACCCACTGGGGAGCCAGGCCCAGCCAATCAGAATGATTTTTTTCCCCACAAAAGGGCTTTATTACAGACAGAAATACTCAGATGTGTAGGCCCTGGGCTGGCGTGGTTAAACTTGGTATGCGGTTATGAGACCGTTTGGATGTACTGCCACACTTTCTAAAATGACATTGGAGGTGGCTTATGGTAGAGAAATTAACATTAAATTCTCTAGCAACAGCTCTGTTGGACATTCCTGCAGTCAGCATGCCAATTGCACACTCCCTCAAAAAACTTGAGACATCTGTGTCATTGTGTTGTGTGACAAAATTGAACATCTTAGAGTGGCCTTTTATTGTCCACAGCACAAGCTGCACCTGTGTAATGACCATGCTGTTTAATCAGCTTCTTGATATGCCACACCTGTACGGTGGATGGATTATCTTGGGAAAAGGAGAAATGCTCACTAACAGGAATGTAAACAAATTAGTGAAAAACATTTGAGAGAAATAAGCTTTTTTTGTGGTATCGAAAATATCTGGGATCTTTTATTTCAGCTCATGAAACATGGGACCAACACTTTACATGCTGCATTGATATTTTTGTTCAGTGTTTACTCAAACCTTAACTTGACACTTCCACTCACCCCTTGTGTCTTTGTCAGGTCCAGAAATAGATCCATTCTGGTACGTGGGGCGTGGGGTAAGGCCCATCGGGCGTTTTGGGAAGAGGCAGAGCGGAGGAGGGGGCAGCGGAGGGCTCAGACACCCTGGGGCGATGGTCAGCACACTGGAGATTCTCCTCGACATCATCAGGAACCAGGAGAACATCGGGAAGACACTTAGCGGAGAGGACGCCGACTGGCTACCATGACAACATGCTTGGCCGCTCGCCCGCCCCCACCATCTGTGTCTGTGAACGTGTCTTTATTTAATCAAGTATTGTCTTTGTCTCTATCTCCTTTTTCTTTCTGTCATTCTTTCTTTCTTTTCAAGGTTTGCTCTCAAGCCTACAGTATGTCTTAGTCTAGGGACCTCTAAACTGGCTGACCAGTTGTAGTCTGTATGGTACATACTGAGAAATGCAATCTATATTGATTAATAAATGAAGATAGTAACAGACTATGTTTTTGGTACATTGGTGCCGTGACCAATTATTGTTGAATAAAAAGCAGGAAGTCTAAAACGAGAAATATAAAGCTGCTCAAAATCTGAACCTTTCGGTGAATAAGCAGGTCAGTTTTTCTTACCATTGGTGAGGGATATTCTTTGTAACCTAAAGTAAGACCATACTTCATTAATCCCCAAAGGTTAGGAATGATAGGAAACTCCAGAGGTCATTCAGGTGCAAACTTTATTCAGTCAGTATTACACTTTTTCTCAATCAGAGCAATTTGGCACATAGAGAATCTGTATTTTTTGCGTCTTAATATTTTTTCCCCGACACATGATATGGACTGCAACAAACGATTGCGCATATGAGTGAATAGTCTATCAGAGGTGTGCAAAGTGAACTTCACTGCGGACTAGGAACATAGACAGCTGGCTGCCTCCCGCAGGCAACACAGAAGGATCAAGTTTATGATTGGGCAATTATCTTATGTCATATCCATTTTTTTTTTTACATATATATGGATATATATATATATTTATATATATATAAACAACTTAGGAGGTGAGATAAAATATATTTTTTTACAATAGAAAAATACAGGACATTGATAATAATGAACCCCTTGGCTGTGCTTCTCGAATTTTGTACATCTATTTAAAACCAGAAACATGCGTTGATACACAACACACATCCAGGAACAACGACGACATACAGGAAACAATATGCATAACCTGCAAAATGGGATCATAGGATGGATGGAAGGACTTACCAGTGGACAGTGTTCAAATATAATATAAATATAACAGAAGTCCATAGGTATGGGAATAACCTGTGTCACTAGCTCCGGTACAGGGCGTTACATATTATTCTTATTGTCGTTTATTAGACGCTCTTATCCAGAGCAACTTCATACTGGTCCCCCGTGGGAATTGAACCCACAACCCTAGCATTGCAAGTGTCATGCTCTACCAACTGAGCCACAACAGGACCCCCACCTGATAGGTGCGGCTTGAAGAAAGGTCAAGCTGCACGTAACAACCTGAACCAGCGCAAACGTCATACTATTTTACCTGTAATTACTAAGGAACAGAATCCCTCAACACTGTATTTCATCTCCTCTATATTAATATACTATCTAATATTTTCAATATAAAGACCAGGGCCTCTCAGAGTATCTCAAGAGTAGAAGTGCTGATCTAGGATCCATTTTGTGTTGTAGATCACAATGAATATGGTTACATGGACAGGGAAAGCCTGATCCTAGATCAGCACTCCTACTCTGAGACGCTGATAAAAAACAGGCCTGGCATTCCAGACTCTCCCCTTGGTCATTGGAGTAATACCAGACACTGCATCAACTGCTATTTATCACATCTCCCACGTTATCATGAATATGAATATCATCATCCCCATTAAAATCACACATTTTCCGACAATTAATGCAGGCATACATGTAAAGCACTTTGAAGAAGGAAACATGACACGGTTTCAGACTTAACTGATGAGAAAACCTTTCAGAGGAGGAGAATAAAGCCTAGGCCGGTTTCCGCCCACTTTGTTTTAGTGAAAAGAACTGCGTAATAATCAATCTTCAAAAGTACAAAAATAAAATCATGCTTTTCATGGCATTTTGTCATAAAGCCCAGTAGGCTTCATTATGTATAAATCTTTACAAGATATTTAACACAACGTACAATGAATTCTTGGAGCCATAGAGCACAGGAGAGAAATCAAAATGTATGCCAAATAAAGGCCACAAAGCTGAAACAAATGAAACATAAAAATAACAAGCAAAAAAATACATTTGACGTTTTTGTCATTTAGTAGACGCTCTTATCCAGAGAGACTTACAGTTAAGTGCATTGCTCTTCAGATAGCTAGTTGGGACAGCCAAATATCTCAGTCATAGTACATGTATTTTTCCTCAATAAAAAGTCGCTATCAGCAATGTCAGTGCTAGTAGGAAAATAAATCAGAGTGTGAGTATTAATTCACGCACAAATCGCCCTGTCCTTTAATCCTAGTTAATGTGTCAACCATCATCTGCAAGTTATGAACAGTCAGCAGTTCACACACCCGAGTATGCTACTGGGAAGACAGATATCAAGTAGATGGCCCTAGCTAGCAAAAAGACAGTACTAGACAACAGATAAAGACACACATTTTATGTATTACTCCTGGAGATATCAGGAGTCCTCTAGCTATAGAATGAAGCATATTCATTTAAAAAAAATACAGAACGGAGAAGATGTCATACAGAGATGTTTTTGTTTTTGTTAAGAAACGTGTCCATTTATTCTAATGTCGGGATTTCTTTCGGTTCATAAATGCTTTACATATACTTTATATAATAGGTAGACCATTTGTGTGATAAACATTTCATTATTTGTTCATGTAACTAAATATTTTGCCTTGCATTATTTTGGCCTTGGGTCTCTCCGGAGACAGATGCCAAAGTCTCACAACCGGTTATTTTGGCCTTACAAAACAGACATGACATAAACTGTCATTGTGTGGGCCGAGCAATGTAGTGAATCTTTCTCTAAACACGGTAACTACGCGCTAGAGTAACGAGCTCGTCTCAAAATCGCCCCCGTGAAAAGATTGAGGTGTGTTTACCTGTTACCTTCGTGTAAATGATTAATTAAAGGAACAGGAGAGGACGCCAGATGTTTTTTAAAGTGAACCTCTCATCCAAAATTCGAAAACGCGTCAGACCAGAGCGTCGTGAATGAGGATTGTTGTCTGCTAGTTCAAGGAAATGATTACGTTTGAGTCTGTACACAGAAATGATAATACAACAACAACATTGAACAGGTTCTGTAGGTGCTCGGCAATTCATCGTGACATTTCATCAGTGAGAGAAACAACAAGTAATATAAAACATGGTCCAGCCTCTTTTGGGACATTCATCACAGAAGTTTTCACATGGTTTTTCACATCTTCAAACACCTACAACACCCTTGCAAACAGTTAGAAAAAAAAAAAGACTGACAAGAGGTTTTCTTATTTTCTGTACAAGGACTTTGAAGTTAGGTCTTCTTTTGACAGTAGGACAGTGAGTTGTCTCGGCGAGGAGTGTTCGTTCGCTGATTTTAAGGCAGAGACACGTCGTCTATCAAACCACCCTGTTGTGGGCGTTGTGGTGTGGTAATTACAGTGAATGAGGCCCAGGGGTCTGATGGAGTAGGTTGGGACAGGGGTTGAATGAGTCGGTCCTGGGCTGGGGGAGGCAGGGAAGGGGGTCTGGAGATATTCATGGGGTGACTGGATGGGGCCGTGCCTGGCTGAGGAGAGCGCTGGGTGGGGTGCACAGGGCAGGTGTTGGCCCCTGCATAGCCCAAGGCAGACGCTGGATCAAGGCACTGGAGTGGAGAGACCCCGCGGGGCCCCTGAGGGACTCTTTGTGCTTTCTGTCTGTCGCTACGGATGAAGTGCTGTTACCTGCTGCTCAGACTCCTTATCTGGAGAAAAACAAGGAAATACATATAGAAATATATGACTTGAGCTATTCAGGTAGCTAAAGAGTGTATTCAATAGTCACAATGACAAATGAAGCTATTACACAGCATAACCATTAATGTAGTTTGCATTGCGTATACACTGAGTGTACAAAACATTAGGAACACCTTCCTAATATTGCCCCCCACACTTTGCCCTCAGAACAGCCTCAATACGTTGGTACATGGACTCTACAAGGTGTCAAAAGTGTTCCACAAGGATGCTGCCCCATGTGGACGCCAATGCCTCCCACAGTTGTGTCAAGTTGGCTGGATATTCTTTGGGTGGTGGACCATTCTTGATACACACGGGAAACTGTTGAGCGTAAAAAACACAGCAGCGTCGCAGTTTTTGACACACTCAAACCGGTGCGCCTGGCACCAACTACCATACCCAGTTGAAAGGCACAAATCTTTTGTCTTGCCCAGAGCACATATACACAATCCATGTCTCAATTGTCTCAAACCTGTCTTCTCCCCTTCATCTACACTGATTGAAATGGATTTAACAAGTGACATCAATACGGGATCATAGCTTTCACCTGGATTCACTTGGCCAATCTGTCACTTGGTAGGTGTTCCTAATATTTTGTATACTCAGTGTATCTGGTAATATCTATTCAGAATTGGGCATAAAATGTAGAAGTTCCCATCACTGAGAGAGAAACAGTAAAACATTAGTCCCTTAGTTAAATAATCATTACATGATGCTCTAGTCTGGGACTCACCCACAAACAGGACCAAGGCTCGCCTGCTGAGGAGTGACGGACACCATCCTAGCTGGAGGGGTGCTCTCATCTTTTCTATCAACATAGACAGGGCTCTAATTCCTCTAGCTCCACAATGGGATAGGGTGCTGTTAGCCAGCCTGCCAGCTTAGTGGAGTCTGCCCTTAGCACAGTCAGTGTAGTCAGCTCAGTTTTCCCCATTGAGACCGTGCCTGTGCCTCGATCTGGGTCTGACAAAATTAAACACACCTTAGCAATCCCACTGGAATAAAGACCTCCTCCATTCCTGTCATTATTGAAAGATATTGTGATCATACCTCACATCTCAAAATAGGACTACTTAATGTAAGATCCTTCATGAACTAATCACTGATTATAAACTTGATGTGATTTGGCCTGACTGAAACAGGGCTCAAGCCTGATGAATTTACTGGGTTAAATGAGGCCTCTCCTCCTGGTTACACTAGTGACAATATCCCCAGAGCATCACGCAAAGGCAGAGGTGTTGCTAACATTTATGACAACAAAAAAGGCTACATTTTCATCTTTTGAACTTCTAGTCATGAAATCTATGCAGCCTACTCAATAAATGTTTTATAGCTACTGTTTACAGGCCTTCTGGGCCGTGTACAGTGTTACTCACAAAGTTCCTTGAACGTCTATTGGGCCTCATAGTCATAGCAGATAATATTCACATTTTTGGTGACTTCAATATTCACAGAACTCCACAGACCCACTGCAAAAGGCTTTCGGAGCCATCATCAACTCAGTGGATTTTGTCCAACATGTCTCGGGACTTAGGCATAGCCACAGTCATACCCTGGATCTAGTTTAGTCCTGTGGAATAGATTTTGTGGATCTAAATGTTTTTCCTCATAATCCTGGACTATTGGGCCACCATTTTATTACATGTGCAATCAAATAATTAGCTTAGACCCTAGCCAAGGATTATCAAGAGCTGCGCTATAAATTCTCGGACAACGCAAAGATTCCTAGATGCCCTTGCAGATTCCCTCCACCTACCCAAGGATGTCAGAGTAGTAAAATCACCTAACTGAGAATATAAAAGTAACTTTGCGTAATACCCTGGATGCAGTCGCACCACTAAAAGCAAAACAAAATGAAATACAGAAAATATCAGAGCCCGGAAAGAAGCTTCCAGAAAATTGGATCGGAAATGTCACTCCACCAAATTGGAAGTCTTATGACTATCTTAGAAAGTGCAATATCAAAAAGCCCTCACTGCTGCTCAATCAGCCTACTTTTCAAACCTGATTGAAGAGAATAAAAACAATCCTAAATATATATTTGATACTTTTGCAAAGCTAACTAAAAAGCAGCATCCCCAAGTGAGGATGCGCTTCACTTCAGCAATGATGAATTCATAACTTTCTTCAATGAAAAGATCATGATCTTTAGTAAGCAAATTACAGACTCCTCTTTGAATAGGTGTAGTTATCCAAAGTCTGCACAGAACTGCCAGAACCTCAGATCAATGGAGACACCCAAGTTTTCGTCGACACATTTACAAAAAAAGTCAGGGCCTATAAATCTTCCAACTGCCTACTTATTTACTGAACATAATAAATGGCTCCCTATCCTTACGATGTGAACCAAAGTAACTTAAAGTGGCAGTAATAAAGCCTCTCCTGAGAAAGCCACACCTTGACCGCAATTGAGTGGTTTATTTATTTATTTATTTACTATCTACCTATATCATATATATATATATATATAATTTTTTTTTGTAGACCTCCACAAGTCTGGTTCATCCTTGGGAGCAATTTCCAAACGCCTGAAGGTACACGTTCATCTGTACAAACAATAGCATGCAAGTATAAACACCATGGGACCACGCAGCCTTCATACCGCTCAGGAAGGAGACACGTTCTGTCTCCTAGAGATGAATGTACTTTGGGGCGAAAACTGCAAATCACTCCCAGAACAACAGCAAAGGACCTTGTGAAGATGCTGGAGGAAACGGGTACAAAAGTATCTATATCCACATCAAAACGAGTCCTATATCGACATAACCTGAAAGGCCGCTCAGCAAGGAAGAAGCCACTGCTCCAAAACCGCCATAAAACTGCACATGGGGACAAAGATCGTACTTTTTGGAGAAATGTCCTCTGGTCTGATGAAACAAAAATAGAACTGTTTGGCCATAATGACCATCGTTATGTTCAGAGGGAAAAGGGGGAGGCTTGCAAGCCGAAGAACACCATCCCATCCGTGAAGCACGGGGTGGCAGCATCATGTTGTGGGGGTGCTTTGCTGCAGGAGGGACTGGTGCACTTCACAAAATAGATGGCATCATGAGGGAGGAAAATTATTTGGATATATTGAAGCAAGATCTCAAGACATCAGTCAGGAAGTTAAAGCTTGGTCGCAAATGGTCTTCCAAATGGACAATGACCCCAAGCATACTTCCAAAGTTGTGGCAAAATGGCTTAAGGACAACAAAGTCAAGGTATTGCAGTGGCCATCACAAAGCCCTGACTTCAATCCTATAAAAAATTTGTGGGCAGAACTGAAAAAGCGAGCAAGGAGGCCTACAAACCTGATTCAGTTACACCAGCTCGGTCAGGAGGAATGGGCCAAAATTCACCCAACTTATTGTGGGAAGCTTGTGTAAGGCTACCAGAAACGTTTGACCCAAGTTAAACAATTTAAAGGCAATGCTACCAAATACTAATTGAGTGTATGTAAACTTCTGACCCACTGGGAATGTGATGAAAGAAATAAAAGCAGAAATACATAATTCTCTCTGCTATTATTCTGACATTTCACATTCTTAAAATAGTGGTGATTCTAACTGACTTAAGACAAGGAATCTTTACTAGGATTAAATGTCAGGAATTGTGAAAAACTGAGTTTAAATGTATTTGACGAAGGTGTAAGTAAACTTCCGACTTAAACTGTGTAAAAAAAAAGCTCCAGTATGGTTTAAGACCCCATCATAGTACTGAGACCACACACCTGCCCTGTGCACCCCACCCAGCGCTCTCCTCAGCCAGGCACGGCCCCATCCAGTCACCCCATGAATATCTCCAGACCCCCTTCCCTGCCTCCCCCAGCCCAGGACCGACTCATTCAACCCCTGTCCCAACCTACTCCATCAGACCCCTGGGCCTCATTCACTGTAATTACCACACCACAACGCCCACAACAGGGTGGTTTGATAGACAACAAAAAAGGCTACATTTTCATCTTTTGAACTTCTAGTCATGAAATCTATGCAGCCTACTCAATAAATGTTTTATAGCTACTGTTTACAGGCCTTCTGGGCCGTGTACAGTGTTACTCACAAAGTTCCTTGAACGTCTATTGGGCCTCATAGTCATAGCAGATAATATTCACATTTTTGGTGACTTCAATATTCACAGAACTCCACAGACCCACTGCAAAAGGCTTTCGGAGCCATCATCAACTCAGTGGATTTTGTCCAACATGTCTCGGGACTTAGGCATAGCCACAGTCATACCCTGGATCTAGTTTAGTCCTGTGGAATAGATTTTGTGGATCTAAATGTTTTTCCTCATAATCCTGGACTATTGGGCCACCATTTTATTACATGTGCAATCAAATAATTAGCTTAGACCCTAGCCAAGGATTATCAAGAGCTGCGCTATAAATTCTCGGACAACGCAAAGATTCCTAGATGCCCTTGCAGATTCCCTCCACCTACCCAAGGATGTCAGAGTAGTAAAATCACCTAACTGAGAATATAAAAGTAACTTTGCGTAATACCCTGGATGCAGTCGCACCACTAAAAGCAAAACAAAATGAAATACAGAAAATATCAGAGCCCGGAAAGAAGCTTCCAGAAAATTGGATCGGAAATGTCACTCCACCAAATTGGAAGTCTTATGACTATCTTAGAAAGTGCAATATCAAAAAGCCCTCACTGCTGCTCAATCAGCCTACTTTTCAAACCTGATTGAAGAGAATAAAAACAATCCTAAATATATATTTGATACTTTTGCAAAGCTAACTAAAAAGCAGCATCCCCAAGTGAGGATGCGCTTCACTTCAGCAATGATGAATTCATAACTTTCTTCAATGAAAAGATCATGATCTTTAGTAAGCAAATTACAGACTCCTCTTTGAATAGGTGTAGTTATCCAAAGTCTGCACAGAACTGCCAGAACCTCAGATCAATGGAGACACCCAAGTTTTCGTCGACACATTTACAAAAAAAGTCAGGGCCTATAAATCTTCCAACTGCCTACTTATTTACTGAACATAATAAATGGCTCCCTATCCTTACGATGTGAACCAAAGTAACTTAAAGTGGCAGTAATAAAGCCTCTCCTGAGAAAGCCACACCTTGACCGCAATTGAGTGGTTTATTTATTTATTTATTTACTATCTACCTATATCGAATCTCCCATTCCTCAAATTTTGTAGTTGTTGAAAAAGCTGTTGCTGAGAAACTCACTATTTCCTGAAGACAAATGATGTACAGTTGAAGTCGGAAGTTTACATAGGAGTCATTAAAACTCGTTTTTCAACCACTCCACAAATTTCTTGTTAACTTCTTATGGCTGGGGGGCAGTAATTGAGTAGCTTGGATGAATAAGGTGCCCAGAGTAAACGGCCTGCTCCTCAGTCTCAGTTGCTAATATATGCATATTATTATTAGTATTGGATAGAGAACACTCTGAAGTTTCTAAAACTGTTTGAATGATGTCTGTGAGTATAACAGAACTTATATGACAGGCAAAAACCTGAGAAGAAATCCAAACAGGAAGTGAGAAATCTGAGGTTGGTAGCTTTTCAACACAGTTCCAATTGAAATCCCATTGAGATATAATGAAGTTGCACTTCCTAGGGCTTCCACTAGATGTGAACCGTCTATAGAAATGTGAATGAGGCTTCTACTGTGTTGTGGGACTGAATAAGAGCAGAATGAGCCATGAGTCTGGCAGTCAGCCATTTCCTGGTCACATGCATTCCACATTATATCCACTTGCTCCTCAAGACACAAAGGAATTCTATGGTTGGAACTTTATTGAAGATTTATGATAAGAACATCCTAATGATTGATTCTGTACTTAGTTTTAAATGTTTCTTCGACCTGTAATATAACTTTTTGAAGTTTTTGTCCGAAGTAACGCTCGACCAGAACGAGCGTTTGGATATGTATACCAAACGCGCTAACAAAAGGAGGTATTTGGACAAAAATAACGGACATTATCAAACAAAACAAACATTTATTGTGGACCTGGGATTCCTGGGAGTGCAGTCTGATGAAGATCATCAAATGTAAGGGAATATTTATCATGTCATTTCTGGTTTCTGTTGACTCCAACATGGCGGCTAATTTGACTATTGTTCTGAGCGCCGTCTCAGATTATTGCATGGTTTGCTTTTTCCGTAAAGTTTTTTTGAAATCTGACACAGCGGTTGCATTAAGGAGAGGTATATCTATAATTCCATGTGTATAACTTGTATTGTCATCTACAATTATGATGAGTATTTATGTTGAATCGATGTAGCTATGCAAAATCACTGGATGTTTTTGGAACTAGTAAACGTAATGCGCCAATGTAAATTCAGATTTTGATATCAATATGAACTTTATCAAACAAAACATACATGTATTGTGTAATATGAAGTCCTATGAGTGTCATCTGGTGATTCATTTTATCTCTATTTGTGCTTTTTGTGACTCTGGCTGGAAAATCTTTGGCTGGTAAAATGTGTGTGTTTTTCTGTGGCTTGGTGGTGACCTAACAATCGTTTGTGGTGCTTTTGCTGTAAAGCATATTTGAAATCGTACACTGTGGTGGGATTAACAACAAGATTAGCTTTAAAATGGTATAAGATACATGTATGTTTGAGGAATTATAATTATGAGATTTCTGTTGTTTTGAATTTGGCACCCTGCACTTTCACTGGCTGTTGTAATATCATCCCGTGAACGGGATTTCATCCCTAATTTCAGCCCTTTAACAAACAGCCCTTTAACTAATTTCAGCCCTTTATAGTTTTGGCGAGTCGGTTATGACATCTATTTTGTGCATGACACAAGTCATTTTTCCAACAATTTTATACAGACAGATTATTTCACTTATAATTCACTGTATCACAATTCCAATGGGTCAGAAGTTTACATACAATAAGTTGACTGTGCCTTTAAACAGCTTGGAAAATTCCAGAAAATGATGTCATGGCTTTAGAAGCTTCTGATAGGCTAATTGACATAATTTGAGTCAATTGGAGGTGTACCTGTGGATGTATTTCAAGGCCTACCTTCAAACTCAGTGCCTCTTTGCTTGACATCATGAGAAAATCAAAAGAAATCAGCCAAGACATCATAATTTTTTTTTGTAGACCTCCACAAGTCTGGTTCATCCTTGGGAGCAATTTCCAAACGCCTGAAGGTACACGTTCATCTGTACAAACAATAGCATGCAAGTATAAACACCATGGGACCACGCAGCCTTCATACCGCTCAGGAAGGAGACACGTTCTGTCTCCTAGAGATGAATGTACTTTGGGGCGAAAACTGCAAATCACTCCCAGAACAACAGCAAAGGACCTTGTGAAGATGCTGGAGGAAACGGGTACAAAAGTATCTATATCCACATCAAAACGAGTCCTATATCGACATAACCTGAAAGGCCGCTCAGCAAGGAAGAAGCCACTGCTCCAAAACCGCCATAAAACTGCACATGGGGACAAAGATCGTACTTTTTGGAGAAATGTCCTCTGGTCTGATGAAACAAAAATAGAACTGTTTGGCCATAATGACCATCGTTATGTTCAGAGGGAAAAGGGGGAGGCTTGCAAGCCGAAGAACACCATCCCATCCGTGAAGCACGGGGTGGCAGCATCATGTTGTGGGGGTGCTTTGCTGCAGGAGGGACTGGTGCACTTCACAAAATAGATGGCATCATGAGGGAGGAAAATTATTTGGATATATTGAAGCAAGATCTCAAGACATCAGTCAGGAAGTTAAAGCTTGGTCGCAAATGGTCTTCCAAATGGACAATGACCCCAAGCATACTTCCAAAGTTGTGGCAAAATGGCTTAAGGACAACAAAGTCAAGGTATTGCAGTGGCCATCACAAAGCCCTGACTTCAATCCTATAAAAAATTTGTGGGCAGAACTGAAAAAGCGAGCAAGGAGGCCTACAAACCTGATTCAGTTACACCAGCTCGGTCAGGAGGAATGGGCCAAAATTCACCCAACTTATTGTGGGAAGCTTGTGTAAGGCTACCAGAAACGTTTGACCCAAGTTAAACAATTTAAAGGCAATGCTACCAAATACTAATTGAGTGTATGTAAACTTCTGACCCACTGGGAATGTGATGAAAGAAATAAAAGCAGAAATACATAATTCTCTCTGCTATTATTCTGACATTTCACATTCTTAAAATAGTGGTGATTCTAACTGACTTAAGACAAGGAATCTTTACTAGGATTAAATGTCAGGAATTGTGAAAAACTGAGTTTAAATGTATTTGACGAAGGTGTAAGTAAACTTCCGACTTAAACTGTGTAAAAAAAAAGCTCCAGTATGGTTTAAGACCCCATCATAGTACTGAGACCACACTCGTGAAGGTGGTAAATTTCCTTTGTAATGGCGTCAGACCAAGGCTCTGCGTCTGTCGTTGTGCTACTAAACCTTAGTCCGGCTTTTAACACCAACCTTTTGAGTCAAGATCACTTTCACAGTCAAAAAGCTAGCCGAGATCTACCACTCAGATTTTTGGCTGGACTGACAATATTGTTATTCTCAGACCATATCATAGTTCAAAACTCGATCTTTGATAACAAAATAGATCAGTTGGTGTAGCACTTGCAATGCACTGCGGAACATAAATTGAAATAATTTTTAATTTTACTTTTATTTTTACTGTACCTGCCATCTGATGGTCATGGTGCTTTCAAGGCAACTGGGAACCCCCACCCCAAAAAAACAAAAACAAAGCTCAAATCAAGACGTCAATGATCTTTAGGTCGGAAAGTTTTCGACTTGGAATTCCAAGTTGGATGACCATTCAAAAAAAATTGGGATCTTGATTTTTTCTGAGTTCCCAACTCACTGAAGTCGGAAGTCGGAGATTTCCGAGTTCCCAATTGTTTTGAACATTCCTCCAGTGAGACTGACCAGAGAGGGTACACCTCTTCCACCCGATGGCGAAACTTGAGTCGCACCGCATCTGCCTCAGTCATGCTCAAAAGTTATGTTGTTCCTATGACCAGAGAAAGTGAAACATTCCTCTATATTAAAGTAGACACGACATGCTGCTAATAATAATAAAAATGCAGGGCTAATGATACACTTGGCTGCTCATTCATTGCAGCGCAAGTACGGAGAATCGCGTTTTATGTTTTGTAATAGTGTTGAACCGTGTTTTGAGCTATATAAAAACAAATGTGAACTCACTGATGAAGTTAATAAATGTTATATAGGCTAGTATAACACTTTGCTGTGGCTGGGGTCGTAGAAGCTCTATAGGTACGGTGATTTGAGCGATCCTATTGGCCAGCGCAGTAGGAGCACTCGGTTTAGCCACAGATATCCCGGGCTTCTGAATTAAGTGCACCTACCGCCTTCAGCGCAACACACCCCCCCCCCCCCCCCCCAAAAAAGAAGAGAAAATAAAGAAGGAGCGCAAGCCTTTATCGTTGGCGACCACTGTTGTTTTTTAGAGATTGGACACCCAAAATGGTCTACGCAGAAAAGTTTTTGCCTGGTTTAGATCTGATCTAAATCTGTGGGTCTTATCTAAATAAGTGTTCCTCAAGGTTCTGTTTTTTTTTAGGACTTTTGTTTTCACTATATACAGTGAGGGAAAAAAGTTTTTGATCCCCTGCTGATTTTGTATGTTTGCCCACTGACAAAGAAATGATCAGTCTATAATTTTAATGGTAGGTTTATTTGAACAGTGAGAGACAGAATAACAACAACAAAAATCCAGAGAAACGCATGTCAAAAATGTTATAAATTGATTTGCCAACTGATATTTACTCCTGAGGTGCTGACCTGTTGCACCCTCTATAACCACTGTGATTATTATTTGACCCTGCTGGTCATCTATGAACATTTGAACATCTTGAGGGATCTAACGTTAATGGCCCTGTATTCCTATAATTGCCACCGATACATCCAGAAGAGAAATCGCCAGCCCTCAGAGCCTTGTTCCTCTCGAGCTTTCTTCCTAGGTTCCTGCCTTTCTAGGGAGTTTTTCCTAGCCACTGTAATTCTACATCTGCATTGCTTGCTCTTTGGGGTTTTAGGCTGGGTTTTTGTAACAGCACTGTGTGACATCTACTGATGTAAAAAATGGCTTTACAAATACATTTGATTGATTGATTGTCTAATGAGTCTCTTTCAAAAGATGCACCGTCGACCCCTGTCTGAAATCAATGATTTATGACCATATGAGACTTCTTTGATTTAGCCTCTGTTGTGTTGTGTTTTACTTGGAAAGTAAGGCTAAAACAGAGTGATTTCATTGACCATGTGGAAAAGCTGCTTGTTGGTGTCAAAAAAAAAGAAAACCCTGATTAATAATGAATTAATTATTAACATGAAAAGAAGCGTGCCCCATTGGTTAATGGCGCAGCCGTCTCCTATTCTGTGTGCTCCTTCTCTCGTTCCTAATGGAACCTCTCTCTTTCCTTTCTACATCTTCCCTCTCTACCTGGTACACTTAGCCTGGCATCCATTCAACCTCTTCCTTTAGATCCAAATGTGATGTTAGTCTTCTAAGTGTGAACACAAAATCTTTCTGCCAAGCCAATGTCCGCACATGAAAAAAGGGTGCGTTATTCTGTGGAGCAGACAACATTGTGTTGCCACAGTGATGTCAGCCGCGATCGATTGCAACACGCACATCAAAGCGTAAAGAGGGTGTGAGTGTATTTTCAAACTCCTGAAAGGGGAAAAAAACTTCTCATTGTGACAGCGTGACATTACACAGTCTGAAAAACGTAGGATTTTATGAAGTGACAAAGTTTGGGTCTTTTTTGCGACCTGGTACTTTTTTCTATCATCAAGGGGAGCCAATCCTATAAACTCCATTTAACAGAGTAAATGGATTAAATAGAACATTTAACACTGTTCAACAGCAAAAGGTTTCCTTTGTGATCATTTCAACAAGTTGTCCGTTACCTTTGACCGGAGGGGCAGGTAGTTTTCTCCTCTGTTGGCGTGATGTGTCAAGGGTTTGAGGCTGCAGAGTGACAGATCAGTACGGTGAATACAGTGGCCAATATGAGGGTGTAGCTGTGTGTAATAATTGTCTGGTGGGAATATACTACAGTATACCGTAGGTTTTGGCTTGGAGAAGTTGGAGAAACGATTGCAGGCGGTGACATTCAGTCCAGCTGTTTTTAGAGATAATATCCTCTCCTCGATGTCTGATACCTGGAGGAGAAAGATTCCAAATGATTCTGAAAATAAAAACTACATTTGCTGTAGATGTAGTGTAGAGTAAATCAAGGCTCAGGTTAATTGAATTAATGAATGAATTAGGTTAATTTAGAAGACACCATTAGAATACAATTACACATTGCCACATTCTCTCCAGTCTCTACATTAAAACCTGCATTCTTACAGGACCATCAAACATTGGTTGCATTCCATCCCCAACACACTGCCACGTCATCAACTGCACAGTTGGGCAAGCATCACATCTGACCTGCGTCTGAAATGTAATCAGCATGGAATGCAGTCATAGAAACAACTGGGCGTTTGGATATGAATGGACCCCCTACCTGGAGCTCAGACTGCTGCACCTGGGCGGCAGCAGTGGCCACCTGGTCCTCCAGGAAGGCCAGGTCTCTGTCTGAGGTGCCACTGCTGATGCCTCGGGCCACCTTCTCCAGGTCCCCCAGTGCCCCCTCCAGGCCGTACACCGCCCCCGCAGCCATGTACACCTACAGGGACAAGTCACGTGTTACAGGAAAGGTCAATGGGCACAGGTGCTGAGCATAACAATGTTGGGGACCCACAGGGCTCTATCCTTGGGCCTTTCTTGTTTAGTCTTTACAGGTGGTAGTCACTATATGGTCATGCTAAGATGGACAAAAGTGGCTCAGATAGTGAGTTCAGATGTGCAAGTACACATATGCTATTTACTCTTTTTTTTATTTAGGGTTATGGTGGAGGTTAAGATAAGGATTAAGTTTAGGGTTTAGAAAGCGCTGCATTTGGTCCTTTCTAGCATGGCCAGATAGTGACCACCAACATCGAGATGTATGTAGGCACTGGGTCTTACGTTTTCCTCCATCTTGGTGAGTTTCTGGTCCAGCTTCCTGGTCTCTAAGTTGCTGAGGAAGGACTCAGACGCGCTCATGCACTCAGAGGGGGTGACACTATCGCCCCCCGCCTCACCAATCAGTTCCTCTGTGGCGTTGAGCACCTTCAGTACCTCTGTGGTGATACTGCACAGCGATGCGGCCGAGTACTTCTGCTCAACACACACACACGTGCACACACACACGTCAAGACACACACACACACACCACATACACACACAAAGACATGCCACATAGAAACAGACACACAACACACACAAAGATACAAGTCAGACACACACAGACACGAACATGACTATCATTAGTGGGTATAAACAAATATGGAACAGTCAAGAGGAGAGTCGTAACAGGGTCCAAGTAAGATGTTTACAGCATGGTCCTCAATGACACACAGAGCTTTTACACCTCCAATCAGTGCAGCGCAGCACACACACACACACACACACATCGTCACGACTCATGTCAACCTGCAAGGAGCAATCAGGTGGAGGACGAAGAGTGTGACGCTTCATGTGGAAGAGGAGGGGAGCTGTTGACCTTTATTACTAGATTCCAGGTCATGTTAGGGTTACCTAACAGAGTTACAATGACTGTATTTACATTTTCCTCTACCAAACCACTAGAAAAGTAGAAAATGTGAGAAAACACGATAAGTGAAAGTGCAGTCTCGAACCTACAAGACTAACAAACAACACCCCTGCTGTAAAGTACAAACAAGTACATCTGAATGGATGAAAAGGTGAGAGGGATGAGGGAGAAGGAGAGAGATCGATGTAATTCAATAATGAGATAATCCTTGGCTTGATGCTTTGATCTGTGGGACTAACAAGTGCATTGATCCACACCCCTTTCTCTCCCTCTCTCTTTTTAAGACGCGTTAGCTAGCTAGCGACGTACGTGGGCTTGAAAGGAAGTGTGTATAGTGTGGGTGGTCGGGGGTGGCACTCGAGTGGGAGACGAGAGGAGATGAGAGGCGCCTCCTTTTGAACACTCAGAGGTGACTTAGAGAGCAAAGAGCGAGAGGGAAAGATTTCAGGTACCGACTGAGTACGTCGATGGGTAATGGGAGCCGGAGTTTTGGCCGTCACCTATAGTACATTACCAATATACATCATTATCACACGGCTCCAACACACGGCTCCAGTTCCTACTACGACATATGTGTTTAGAAAGCGCTTTTAGAAACTGCATCCAACTTATAACAGCTTATACATATAATATACATTTTACAGACAAAATGTATTTTCCAATAGTTATCTTTTGTTTGTTTTTAATCCCATCCTTCAGCTACCCTCAACCCCATCCAGTTTGATTTCTATTTGCCATATATTTTTACCTGTGCTTTGTAGAAGCACCCTTGGCAGCGATTACAGCTGTGAGTCTTTCTGGGTAAGTCTATAAGTGCTTTCCACACCTGGATTGTGCAACATTTGCACATTATTATTTTCAAAATTCTTCAGGCTCTGTGAAATTGGTTGTTGATCATTGCTAACCATTTTTAGCAGGTCTTTCCATAGATTTTCAAGCAGATTTAAATCAAAACTGTAACTCGGCCACTCAGGAACATTCACTGTCTTCTTGGTAAGCAATTCCAGTGTAGATTTATGTTTTAGGTTATTTATCTCCCAGTGTCTGGTGGAAAGCAGACTGAACTAGGTTTTCCTAGAATCTTGACTGTGCTTAGCTCCATTTTGTTTTTCTTCTACCCAGTCCATAACCATTACAAGCATACCCATAACATGATGCAGCCACCAATATGCTTGAAAATATGGAGCGTGGTACTCAGTAATGTATTTTATTGTATTTGCTCCAAATCAGGACAAAAAGTGAATTGCTTTGCCACATTTTTTGCAGTATTACTTTAGTGCCTTGTTGCAAACAGGATGCATGTTCTAGAATATTTTTTTATCTGTACAGGATTTCCTCTTTTCACTCTGTCAATCGGGCTCGTATTGTGGAGTAAATTCAATGTTGTTGATCAATCATTAAACGCGAACTGTTTTAAAGTGACCATTGGCCTCACGGTGATTCCCTGAGCTGTTCTCTTCCTCTCTGGCAACTGTGTTAGGAAGGATGCCTGTATCGTTTTAGTGACACGGTGTATTGATAATGACTTCACTGTGCTCAAAGGGATATTCAATGTCTGCTTTAAAAAAAAATATCCATCTACCAATAGGTACCCTTTGTGAGATATGAAAATTTTAAATTCAAGTTTGAATTTCAGTGCTCGACTGAGTGACCTTACAGATAATTGTATGTGTGTGGTACGGAGGTGAGGCAGTCATTCAAAAAACACGTTCAATACTATTATTCCACACATAGTGAGCCCATGAAACTTATTATGTGTCTTGTTAAGCAAATATTTACTCCTGAACTTATTTAGGCTTGCCATAACAAAGGGGTTGAATACTTCCTGAAAGCACAGTATGTCAAAGTGTGTCAAATATGTAAGTTGAAAACACTGCGACTGCGTGATGTTCCGGAGACATCCTAACGACACATTTTAATTTGCAGGGCATCACCTGTGAAATCTCATGTGAAAAATATCCACGTGAAACTTCATGTGAAATATCATCACATGAGAAGTGTTCAAAAACCACATGTGAAAGGTTATGTGATAACGGGAAAAACCACATGTGAAAGGTTATGTGATAACGGGAAAATCCACATGTGAAAGGTTATGTGATAACGGGAAAATCCACATGTGAAACATCACGTGAAATTAAATGAGACATTAGGCAAAACGTGACAATTTCACGGGAAATAATGTGATTTCCACATATGAAATCATGTGGTTTTTCCGTAAGGGTACAAGCTAATGCAGTCGGCCTTTTATGTCTAAATTGAATACAGCATGAAAATAAAAGAGAGCCGCACACCCTAGGAGCTCAGACGCAAAAATGTAATACCAACGTTTCGACAGCCAAGCTGTCTTCATCAGGGTACAATAAATTGAATACAGCACCATCAGCTTTTCACTCATGACTCCATCTAGTGGCTTTGAATAACAATTATACCTGATTGTGTCCAGAAGTCCCTAAAATAGACCACATCTAGATAAGAGCAAACCTACGTCCCAAATGGTACACTATTCCCTACACGCACTGGTTAAAAGTAGTGAACTATATAGGGCATAGGGTGCTTTTACGACAACTGACGTAAATCAGAGAGAGAGCGTGACTAATATCACGATGGCCCCTGACAAAACAACCATGTTTCACTTGATGATACCTTACTGGTGACACAGTGTCTAAGAATTGTAAGAAGTGAATCATCAGATAGACGCAGTGAGTGTGTGTTAGTGTGTGTTGTCCACCACAGAAATCTGATTAATTTGATTGTTTTGGGGTTGCATCACGTGAATGTTAAGGTTGGGACTGTGGTTAGTCATGTCGCATACAAGGTGTGTGTGTGTGTGCGTGTGTGCGTGTGTGTGTGTGTGTGTGTGTGTGTGTGTGTGCGCATGTGTGATGTCCTGACTGACTGTGTTATAGAGACAGTAAATCTCACCTGCTGTAAGAGAGAGGAGAGCAACTGTAGCCTCTGCTGTAGTTCCACCCTATTCTGTCTCTCGCGACAGACAGACATGCGCGGACAGACAGATGGACGGACAGAAAGACAAAGGAGAAAGGGAGACGGGAGATATCAAGAGAAACGGGAGAAAGACAGATGTGGGACACGGATGGCACAGAAAGATGTGGATGAGAGAAGAGGTGAGAACGGGTAGGCGAGGAGGGAGGAAGAGGTTCGGGATGAGTAGAAGGTACAGCCAGAAGAAAGGGAGGGAAAATAAAGGAGTGACCGAGAGAAACGAGATAAAGGAGAAACAGAGAGTTTAAGATAAGAGGAAAGATAACTCAGGGTAGCCGCCTGCGGTGTTTAGGTGACGACACAAACAGGACATACAGGTCATGTATGATAGGCTAAAGCCATAGAGATGTACTAAAGAGCTCATCTCCTATCTTTTCCCATGCTAAAACAGGCTTTGGGCCAAACATCCCTATCCAAGTATCCATATCCCTATCCTTAGATTTGGCCCTCTTTCCAACTCTATGGCTAAAGCTAAATATGAAACAAAGACCTCCTATTCTGCCTCTCTCTGCTCACCTGTCCGTCACACAGCACCCCTTCCTGGATAGATGGGGTAATTGCAGGCGAGGAGGGCGTGGATCCTGTCTTTTCGTTTCGGTCTTCCACTTCTTCCCCCTTCCTTTCGGTCTCTCTGTCCACCTCTTTCCTCTGTAGTCTCTTACTTTGCCTGTTCTTCTCCACTGTCTTATTTTCCCTGCCATCTACTTTCTCTTCCAAACTCTTTCCTCCTCTCTCCAACCTCTTCTCCTTCACTCTCTCCTCCTGTCTCAATGTCAGACTTTCCCTTAGTCGCTCTCTCTTTTTCAGTTCCGGCCCGTTCACTGACTCAAACGTCTCTCGCTTCGTCCTATCCCTACTTTTACTGCTCTGTCTCTCACTCTGTCTCTGGGGATCTCGCTCTCTCTCAATCTGCCTCAGCTTCTCTTTCTGTCTGTCACTTTCTCTGTCTCTCTTTACGGGACTTTTGATTGGCTCATCCTCGGACGAGCTTGCTACTTCCTCGCTGCTGGCTCGTCCAACCAGCTGGCCCAGTTTGGAGTAGAGCTTCTGCTCCAGTGTGTCTCCCGAGCCGGGCCCAGAGCTGCTGGGGGACAGGGGGCCAGGGGCAGGGGCCATGCAGTTAGGGGAGCTGGGGGCCGCAGAGTTAGGGGCCACAGTGTCCTGGTTCTTGGGCTCGGGGGTCATGACCGCAGAGGAGGTCTCGGGCACGGGCCCCACGTCAGGCCCAGGCATCTCCTCACTCATGCCACTCTTCAGCAGGAAACTGTTCTCCTAAGGGCAGAGATGCAGAGAAAGACAGAATGAAAGAGAGAGCAATAGGGAGACCATGCTTATCTCCTTCCATATGAAAAAGCATTGTCCTTTCCTGCCACCTAGTGGTGTACTAATGTTTCACAAGTCTCATGAAGGTTGACTAAAGGACTAGACTTTTTTTCTGTTGTTGTTGTTGAGATTTATAACAAGTAGAATGAGGTGTAGTAAAGGTGATTAAAACAACTCTGTACCTACTACTGCCAATGTGAAGAGATTGGCGAAGCTGCTACACGTGCCATATCTTTACATTGACATTTTTGTGGTTTAGCCGACACTGTCAGCCAGAGAGATTTCCAGTCAGTGCATTCAACCAAGACAACCACAACCAATAAGACAACCACATATCACAGTCATTGCAAGTAAAACCTTCCTCAAGGCTTTGTGAGTGAATGTCCTCCCACCTGTGCAGATGACGAATAAAGGGGTTGTGTGTGTGTCTGTACGTGGACCTGGTTCCCCGCCAGCTCCCTCTTGCTCTTCCTGCGTCTCCGCAACCTCCTGACGTGGTTGCTTTGCCCACTGTCCCCAGTCACCTTGGGGTTAAAGTTCACATCCAGAGCCTCCGGGTGGAGCGAGTACAAAGGGAGGTTCTGGTGTTGATGCTGATGATGGTGGTACTGAGCTTGCTGGGGATGAAGATACGGGTCCTGGTTAGGGCCTGTCTTCTTCATTACGTTCTGGAGGGGTTTGCCGGGTCGGGTGGGGGGTACAGAGGAACACTCTGAGTCAGAGTTGAGGGTCTCGGTGTTGGTGTACTGGCCCGAGGAGGGCGAGGTGACCGGGAGGTGGACCGGGGTGTACGTCCACTCAGGGTTGTGCTGGGAGTCCGTGTAGTACGTCTCGTCAGAGAGTTTCCGTTGGAACTGGCGCAGCGCGGCCCCCCAGCCCCCCTTGTCGTCCTCCTGGTCGGATTCGGGGCCCATCTCGTCGTAGGCCGAGACCACGTCGGACTCTTTCTCCAGGACGCTGAACACCAGAGACTTTCTCTTGGTCAGCAGGCTGGGACGGGAGTGCTGAGAGCTCTGCAGAGCGATCCAGTTACCGTCCGGGCTCTGCAGCACCGAGGACGCACCTGTACATACAGGCACAGATAAACATATCTAGAGCTTTATGTAGGGGACAAACACAGCATTCTTCCTGGGAGTGCAACGGTATGGAATTGTCCTGTTGCATGTAACAGGTTTGACTGTACAGAGAGACGTGACAGTACTGACGTGTCTTTGCATGTAAAACGTGACAGTATGGACATGTCTCTCTGGGTTGAGCGTAGAGCGTTATATTGTGCGACAATACGGAGGATTTTGCTCTGGGCGTCTCTAATATGTGTGTGCGCGCGACTGTATTAGGGATCCATGTTTCAGTGTGTGTCTTACTTACTGGAGTTGTCCAGGCGGTCCACACTCTTCCAGCTGGGCAGTGAGGAGGCCCTGGCGGTCTCTTTCTTCAGAGAGGCGTAGTCCTGTACCCCTCCACCTCCCCCCGCCCCTACTAGTGCCTCGGTGTTCTTCTCTGGAGAATCGTCACTGGTCAGGGAGAACGCAGACCGCGACCTCTGTGCGCACACACACACACACGTAAATGATAGACTACAACACTTTAAAAACAACAAGTGCTGAAAAGGTGACACAGAATTATGAATTTTGGGCCTACCAGCCAAGGAAAGCTTAAAATGTAACAGGCACAGTGGCAACATTTTGTTCCGGGGAGGAATTTCCCCTCACTCCAGTTCCAGCTTAGGTACAAAATATTAGCTTGGTTTGTTTGGGTGGCAATGTGGATACCACTGACCACAGCCTGGTCTTCACTGATCCAACTGAACTGGTAGTTTGGTAAAAATCTCAGAAGGTATTGTAATGTAAATGGCAACTGGAGTTTGTGTTCTTCCGGCATCCTGGTACATTGTAAGACTGACTTTCAGGTTACGTCCCAAATGGCACCCGATTTCCTACAAAGTAGTATACTATAGGGAATAGGGTGCCATTAAGGGATGCACTGCCAGTCCAATGGATGTAATTCATATAAAGAGTCTGCAGGGGGCACCAGAGAACTACAATCTGTGTATCAGAGAACTATAATTACAAACAAAAAACAGTGTATGAATAACTAATCTCAACCAAATACTACTAAATCTCTCCTTAAGGACGTACATACACACACACACACACACACACTCACTCTGCGCTCATTCATAGGCAGAGTGTGTGTGTGTGTGAGTGAGTAAGTGTGTATGTGTGTATGTGGGCGCCTGTGTTTGTGTCTGCGCACGCTTTGTGTGTGTGTGTGTGTGCCTGGATGTGTGTGTTTGCAGAGCATTTATAAAGGGAACCCATCCCTCTGTGGGCCAGGGCGTGGAGGAGAATCTCTGTGTATTTCTGCAGGACTTTGATCATGGTTGAGTGTAACAGACAGACTGGGACAGGAGACGGGCTGGGAACGTAGCTTTGATTCCACACTGCTGCGCCTGCCTCACACACACGGGACGATAACAAATCTCAGCCAGGTCCCCGCTGACTTCCCCTGTGAAACACTGCCAGGTGTGTGTGTGTGTGCTCGCGTATGTAGAGGTTTCCCTGGAAAGCTACTTTATAGCTCACAGGTACAAACAGGTTACAGGTTACACAGCCCTCAGTAGAGGACCATTCATGGGAAAATCTGCCAGCACATTTAAAGTAATTACATTTGTTCTTTACCAGACCTCAACCCTGTCTGTCCCCATATCTCCTCACTTAAGGCCAAGAATTCCCTGCCCTGACCAGGGAAAAACTCTGGATCCTAGTCATACCCCGAAGTTCCAGGCCCTGACACATAGGTTGCATTAAGGAGAGGTATATCTATATTTACATGTCTAACAATTGTATTTATCGACATTTATAATGAGTATTTCTGTAAAATTATGTGGCTCTCTGCAATATCACCGGATGTTTTTGGAACTAGTGAACTTAACATTCCAATGTATACCGAGATTGTTTTATATAAATATGAACTTTATCAAACAAAACACATACATGTATTGTTTAACATGAAGTCATATGAGTGTCATCTGATGAAGATCATCAAAGGTTAGTGATTATTTTTATCTCTATATGTGCTTTTTGTGACTCTTCTCTTTGGCTGGAAAAATGGCAGAATTTTTCTGTGAGTTGGTGGTGACCTAACAATCGTTTGTGGTGCTTTCACTGTAAAGCCTATTTGAAATCGGACACTGTGGTGGGATTAACAACAAGAGTACCTTTAAAACGGTATAAGATACATGTATGTTTGAGGAATTTTAATTATGAGATTTCTGTTGTTTTGAATTTGGCGCCCTGCACTTTCACTGGCTGTTGTCATATCGATCCCGTTCACGGGATTGCAGCCCTAAGAATGTACTGTACTGTACTGTACTGTACTGTAGTGTAATGTACTGTAGAGCAGTGTAACATAGCATAGCGTAGTGTAGTGAAACATAGCATATCGTAGTGTAACGGAGCATTGAGCATGGTAGCGTAGTGTAGCATAGCTTAGTACATGGTAGCGTAGTGTAAGGTAGTGTAGTGTAGTGAGGGCTTCCTAACCAGACTGACCCAGAGGGAATAGGAACTCTTGAGGTGGGCCTGGTTGGCCTGGGCCAGGGTGCTGTGAGGGGGCTGGCTGGGGGAGGACATCTCACTGCCCTGGGGCTGGCCCTGGCTCTGGGGCCAAACAAAGTCATACTCTGTCTGCATTTCTGAACGCTTCCTCCTCTGGATGATCTGGGAGAGGAAAGGAGAGGAGTGGAGCAAGAGCGAGAGAGAGAGGGCAATGTTAGATGTGACCGAAAACTCCACACCAGACTCTAAACGTACTTTTTGTACGATGGTCGTGGCAAGTTCCTCTATAAGCTCCTCTTTGTGGTCCCGTAGGTAGCGAGCCTCATTCTGCTTCTCCTGCAACACAGAGACATCAAAGCCTGGTCAGAAATACAGAAAAACAAGCACCAAAACCAAAATAGAAAAGAGACATGGTGAGAGAGAGAAATGACTTATTTTTTACTGTTACTGTTGTCATTATCTCACGTTGCTTTAGCAACAGTGGCCTTGTCATTCATGCTAATAAAGCTGATCTGAATCTGAGCGAAACAGAGAGAAAGAGAGAGTGAGACAGAGAGAAATAGAGAGAGGGAAACAAACACACACACCAGGACTATTGTCTCACCAAGCTGTCAGTAAACTCCTCTGCCTTGGCGATGGCTTCCTCTATGGCCTCCTCAGCAACACGCAGGGCAACAGTGAGGGTCTCTGCCATGCTGTGTCCTGCAAACAAACACACACACACGTTTACTTGCAGCCCTTCATGAGCAGATTTAATTACAGATATATCTGCTTGTGCAGAGCAAAGTGGTTTGTTTACAGGCTAATGTCAGGGCTGTGGTGATTCACACACAACTGGCCGACTGGGAGGGTCACAGACCTCTTGACCAAGAGGACCACGCAGTGGGTGTGTAGTACAACACCCCCTACGATAATGCTGTGTCATGCGGTGGGTATACAGTGCCTTGCGAAAGTATTCGGCCCCCTTGAACTTTGCGACCTTTTGCCACATTTCAGGCTTCAAACATAAAGATATAAAACTGTATTTTTTTGTGAAGAATCAACAACAAGTGGGACACAATCATGAAGTGGAACGACATTTATTGGATATTTCAAACTTTTTTAACAAATCAAAAACTGAAAAATTGGGCGTGCAAAATTATTCAGCCCCTTTACTTTCAGTGCAGCAAACTCTCTCCAGAAGTTCAGTGAGGATCTCTGAATGATCCAATGTTGACCTAAATGACTAATGATGATAAATACAATCCACCTGTGTGTAATCAAGTCTCCGTATAAATGCACCTGCACTGTGATAGTCTCAGAGGTCCGTTAAAAGCGCAGAGAGCATCATGAAGAACAAGGAACACACCAGGCAGGTCCGAGATACTGTTGTGAAGAAGTTTAAAGCCGGATTTGGATACAAAAATATTTCCCAAGCTTTAAACACCCCAAGGAGCACTGTGCAAGCGATAATATTGAAATGGAAGGAGTATCAGACCACTGCAAATCTACCAAGACCTGGCCGTCCCTCTAAACTTTCAGCTCATACAAGGAGAAGACTGATCAGAGATGCAGCCAAGAGGCCCATGATCACTCTGGATGAACTGCAGAGATCTACAGCTGAGGTGGGAGACTCTGTCCATAGGACAACAATCAGTCGTATATTGCACAAATCTGGCCTTTATGGAAGAGTGGCAAGAAGAAAGCCATTTCTTAAAGATATCCATAAAAAGTGTTGTTTAAAGTTTGCCACAAGCCACCTGGGAGACACACCAAACATGTGGAAGAAGGTGCTCTGGTCAGATGAAACCAAAATTGAACTTTTTGGCAACAATGCAAAACTTTATGTTTAGCGTAAAAGCAACACAGCTCATCACCCTGAACACACCATCCCCACTGTCAAACATGGTGGTGGCAGCATCATGGTTTGGGCCTGCTTTTCTTCAGCAGGGACAGGGAAGATGGTTAAAATTGATGGGAAGATGGATGGAGCCAAATACAGGACCATTCTGGAAGAAAACCTGATGGAGTCTGCAAAAGACATGAGACTGGGACAGAGATTTGTCTTCCAACAAGACAATGATCCAAAACATAATGCAAAATCTACAATGGAATGGTTCAAAAATAAACATATCCAGGTGTTAGAATGGCCAAGTCAAAGTCCAGACCTGAATCCAATCGAGAATCTGTGGAAAGAACTGAAATCTGCTGTTCACAAATGCTCTCCATCCAACCTTACTGAGCTCGAGCTGTTTTGCAAGGAGGAATGGGAAAAAATGTCAGTCTCTCGATGTGCAAAACTGATAGAGACATACCCCAAGCGACTTACAGCTGTAATCGCAGCAAAAGGTGGCGCTACAAAGTATTAACTTAAGGGGGCTGAATAATTTTGCACGCCCAATTTTTCAGTTTTTGATTTATTAAAAAAGTTTGAAATATCCAACAAATGTCGTTCCACTTCATGATTGTGTCCCACTTGTTGTTGATTCTTCACAAAAAAATACAGTTTTATATCTTTATGTTTGAAGCCTGAAATGTGGCAAAAGGTCGCAAAGTTCAAGGGGGCCGAATACTTTCGCAAGGCATGTAATGTGCTAGCCTGGTGAAACGGATATACATGCTACAAATGATGCTTATTAATTTGTTGGTTTCCATGGGTGTATGCCAAATGGCACCCCATCCCCTGTGTAGTGCACTACTTTTGACCAGGACACCACCTATATGGGGTTGTGTACCTTCACTCTGCCTGTAGAAGGTGGAGTCACTGCCACACACGCTGCCATTGTTGCCATTGCTTCCGTCGTGAACACTGCTTTCTGCGGGGGACACAGAGACGCAGGTACAATAACAACACACCTAATATATAGAGAGTCTTTTATCTAAAGCGACTTACAGTCGTGCGTGCATACATTGTCGTACTGGTAGCACCCGGGTCGGGAATCGAACCCACGATCCTGACATCACAAAATGGCCATGCTCTACCAACCGAGCCACACGGGACCGCCAGAGGAGAGGTTAAAGGTGAGCATCGGTTGTGCTGGGAGGAACCTTGGCTCACGCTGAGAGAACCTCTCATCACCCTCATCAGCAGAGGAGAGCAATGATATGAGACAGGAGCAAAGAGCAGAGAACCTGTGCGATGGCTTCAATTCATTTGAACCTATCCGTGAACCCTTTTTTGTGTGTTTGCCTGTCTAGTGTCGTCTCTTCATAAACCACACCGCTTTAGCGCAGAGGGCCATTTGGTGGCGGATGTGTCCCATAGGGCTATCTGTTTTCTCCAGGAGGTCTTTCATCAACTCTTTACTTCTTCTCATGGGACAAATCAACTTCCTCCAATTAGCAGCTTAGAGCCACAGCACTGGGAATATGACTGTTGTCACAGTTATCACCCTGCCATAGCCTGTGCCCCCGAAGGACTGAACTATGTGTGTGTGTGTGTGTGTGTGTGTGGGGGGGGGGGGGGGGGTGATGGCTTTCACGGTGACACAAAGCACTCAGGAGTCACGGCAGGCCACTAGGAATGATGTCTGTGTGCAGTGAGGCTGAAACTGCAGTGACATTTCGAGCCCGGCAAAGAGACAGTACTAGATTTGCTTGTGTTGGTCTGTCTATCTGTCTGTCTGTCTGTAGTGGGACTCTGCTTGGTCGGGCACAGGACAGGTTGCCTTGTGTTTTAAAAGTTTTAGTCCTCTCCTGGCTTGGGTTAGGGTTAGGGAGTAGTTAGGGAGTAGTTAGGAAGTAGTCAGTGGGAATGGTCTTTCAGTTCTTCTTTGATCAAGACAAGAACTCCCAACGATACGGGTGGACTCCTGGACTCATGACGCAGGCAGGACGGGTTTATAGTCATTAAATATTGTGTGACTCAAGGGACGGGTGCGTGGCGGGCAGGTTGAATGTAGAGAAACAATACCTTCGAAAATCCATAAATGTATAATTATTGTGCAATTTATATAGGCTACCTTGAGGTTTTTCTTTCATTATTGTAGGCCATCTGGTATTACTGCATGAGCCTAAACTTGAGGGTTTAACTGTATGTGTGCCAAATAGCCTTCACAGCCAATCTCCAAATAATGCTTTTGGGAAGGGCAGAAGAAGTTCACGTCAAAATCCACGGAGGGAAAAAAGGACATTGTCGAAGTTTAATTCAATAACACAAAAGCTGTTGAAAATAAAGAAAAGGGAGGGTCAGAAAAGTCATGTTTGGAAAAGATTTGATGAAGTGGTAAGAGAGGATGATAGCAGTGCCGGCTGTGTTATGAATGTGGCCCAGGGCACGTCAAGGGAACTGTAGCCTGCTGTTTAGATGGGTTAAATGGAAACGTAAATCTGGACATTGACTAACCAGCATAACCTACTGTTTTCTGGCAAAAGTTATTTGATAATATTTGTCCTGTGCAAATCGACATCCCTGTGCTTTGAGAGAAATGTCTGAGTTTGACAAGTGTTGCTCGCCGTTTAAGCAAAGAAAACAATAACCGGTTTCGATAATTTGAACGAAGGGCTGCGCTTAACCTATATATGAATGGCCTACATCTATCAACTTTCACAGTGAATGCTTTTGTTTACATGTTTTGTGCGAATTAATTGAACATCGCCAAATGTATAATTAAAAAATATTGCGCCTCTGGAATAACCCACATTCTGGGATAAGACAAAGTTCTCTGGTAATACTAGTCTCGTGTGAATAGGGCTATAGCCTTACTAATAAATACTGCAGATCTAAGCATTTCTTGGAGTAAAATTATTCACCAAATGTAGGCAAAATTTGGACTTGGGAACAGGAGTGAAGAAATATGATTTATTTATTTCTGCATCTTGAGAGAATGCGATGCTCAGTTAGACACCATCTGTAGAGGTGCCGTCTTCATCGTAAAAGCATCATGGACCTTGATAGTATTTCAACCACATAAAATATGCATGGAAGCCGAAATGAAATCAGAAAGACGTTGGGTCGTTTTCACAGCTTCAGTTTTTTCTTACAACCGGTCAAGCCAGAGAAAACTTGTCAACTAGATTGAAGAATTTGAAGAAGGGTTTATTTAGTCTTCTAGGGCAACATATATTTTTATTTGATTTCACCTTTATTTAACCAGGCAGGCTAGTTGAGAACCATTTCTCATTCTCATATAAGGACAAAAGAGAACCTACACGTATCTAATTTTAGACACGTTGACTAACAAACAGCCTACTTATAAGCAGAAACGTCTCTAAATCAGGCAACAACAAAAAAACTGCACCTGAACTGAAATCTTCCTGCAGTCTTTGACTGTAGCCTATAGAGCATTTTCTATACTTGCAGGTTAGGGTCGGGTGCGGGCCTACCACATATAGTAGGGCGGTTGTGGATGGATTATTAGTAATTGCGGGCGGGTGAACAAACAGCTGACCTCGCGCACCACTAATCTGTATCCTCATCACCGTCTGGTGTCCTCTTCCTCTCCGGTTCCTCCTCCTCTTCCTATGATATTTTTACCATCCCACCACCATCCCATCTGGACTTTGTTTGCCCATTTGCATTTGATGGTTTGTTGTATCCTTCTGATAAATAAGTGAGAATCATCGGGCCCCACAACTCCAACCACAGCACATGGTTGAAGTCAGCTCCCTGACCTTCAGGTCAGCTTCATTAAACGCAACCCCAGGGCCTCTCGCTCGCTCTCCTCTGCTCAGTTTTAGATGCAGGGTGTGTGTTTGCCTGTGTAGCGTCGTCTCTTCATAAACCACCCTGCATTAGCGCAGGGGGCCATTTGGTGGCGGATATGTATCCCAGGAGGTCTTTCATCGACTCCTTACTTCCTCTCAAGGGACAAATCAACTTCCTCCAATTAGCAGCTTAGAGCCACAGCTCTGGGAATATGACTGTGTCACAGCTGAAGTTATCACCCTGCCATAGCCTGTGCCCCCGAAGGACTGAACTATGTGTGTGCATGCAAGGACTGGGGCTATAACGGCTGTAGCCGTGACACGAAGCACTCGGAGCCTGGCAGTGGGAGTCGAGGCAGGCCACTAGGAGTCCTCTGAGTGTCTGTGTGCAGTGACTCTGAAACTGCAGTGGTATTTGGAGCTAGGCAATCAGACAGTACTAGACTTGCTTGTGTTGGTCTGTCTGTCTGCCTGTAATGGGACTCTGCTTGTTCGGGCACAGGACAGGTTGTCTTGTGTTGGTCTGTCTGTCTGCCTGTAATGGGACTCTGCTTGGTCGGGCACAGGACAGGTTGTCTTGTGTTGGTCTGTCTGTCTGCCTGTAATGGGACTCTGCTTGGTCGGGCACAGGACAGGTTGTCTTGTGTTGGTCTGTCTGTCTGCCTGTAATGGGACTCTGCTTGGTCGGGCACAGGACAGGTTGTCTTGTGTTGGTCTGTCTGTCTGCCTGTAATGGGACTCTCATTGGTCGGGCACAGGACAGGTTGTCTTGTGTTTGAACTGTTTTAGTCCCCTCCTGGCTCGGAGGGTGTGGTCAGTGGGAATGGTCTTCCAGTTCTTATTTGATCTAGACAAGAACTTCCAACGATGCCATCTGTATCCACGTCACCGTCCTGTGTCCTCCCTTACCTTCCTCTTCTGTTCCTCCTCTTCCTGTCATCTTTCAACCATCCCACCACTGATCTATGGAGTTTGTTTGTCCATGCGATGGCTTGTTTTATCCTTAGGATAATAAGTGAGAATTTTGGTCTCCCAACTCAACCACAGGGCATGGTTTAAGTCCCCTGGCTACGTCTCGACCACTCCAAGACCTCTCTCTCTCTCTCCTCTGTTTGAGATGCAGGGTGTATGTGTGCGTGTGTGGTGTGTGTGTGTTTGGCTGCCTGCCTGCACATTTGACTTAAAGGAGACAGCCAACAGCAACAAACAGTATATCACCCAGCTCAAATCAAGCCTGTAATCATGTATTTAGTAGGACACGGACATACGATGACACTGCCGAGGTAACCGAGTCCTACACTCTTAGAAAAAAGGGTTCCAAAAGGGTTCTTTGAGGAAGGATAGGTTTCTACAAAGAATAGTTTTGAGTTTTGCTCCTAAGAACTCTTTACGGAAGACAAGGGTTCTTTGTTAGGCAAAGAGTTCAACCAATAATCTTTTTTATCCTAAAGAACCGTTTTTGGAAGAAAGGGTTCTTTGAATATTCTTTGGAAGGCAAGAAGGGAGTAAAACCCTCAAAACCACACATATCATTATCATATTTCCCAGCATGCTCCATTACAGGTTGATTTTCAGAATTGTTTGTTTCAATGTCTGTGTTTGTGCTGGGGGTTCTATGACGAACCCTACATAGAGAGTTCTAGGTAGAACCCTCTGCAAACGTTTCAACCTTGCACCTACTTGGCACTTTTTTCCCCCTAAGAGTGTAATGAAGGAAATTAAGCATGCAGGGGTACCACAATAATGCCCTGCAAACAAACATGATCACAAGATGGCGGCCATGTGGCATCTTGTTTACTGGCATTTTAGGTGGCTCCACAGAGTAGACACAGTAACGCTTCTCTGATTGTTTCTTTCTTTCGTTTTCTCTCTTTGCTTTCTTTTCCGTCTCCACGCTCACTTTCCATCTCCTTTTCTCTCTTTATCTCTCTCACACACAACCTCTCTCTATGTCTCCCATTCTCTTTCACATACACTCACTCACACGCAGGCGGACATGCATGCATGTATTGCTGATGAGTGCGTGTGTGCTTTGCTGAGGATGTGAGAACTATTATCTAACAGTGTCATTGTTGCAGGGGACCCTGTCTGTCATCTCTCACAGCATCAACATGTCCACTTCCCGACGCCTCACCGCCCAGACAGACAGTCAGGGGAATCCCACAAATGTACCCATGACCCCGACTAACCTGTGCTCCCTCACATTGACTCTGTACCAGTACCCCCTGTATATAGCCTTGTTACTGTTATTTTATTGTTGCTCTTTAATTATTTGTTACTTTTCTATTATTATTTTTTTTCATTTATTTATTGTTTGCTTCAGTTTATTTAGTAAATACTTTCTTAACACTTGTTTTTTCTTAAAACTGCATTGTTGGTTAAGGGCTTGTAGGTAAGCATTTCACTGCAAGGTGAACCTGCTCTATTCGGCTATTTGATGAGATGACAAAACACATGATTGATGACATGCTACTTGACAATCCACCACAGCATGCATTGCCATTGTTATGACCCTCTCCTGTCAATCATTTAGACCCTCCAAGCCTTCACACTGGGCAGAGCCCCCCCCCCCCCCCCCCCCCTCCCCGCCTCTACTGGGCGTGTCCTCCTCAAAGCTCATGTCATCTCATGTCTAGGGCCCTGTGTTTTGGTTAATCATGCCAGATGACCTGAATTTTAACCTTCATTTAAACTGTCGCCTTTTCTTTTTATGTCAGATGGTCCAGCACCATCCTCAGACAATTGCTTTCACTTGTGGCCCAATTCTCATTTCTGGAAAAGGCCATGTGACATGACTAACCAAAACACAGGGCCCTACTCATGTCAAATGATTATAGAGAGATGGAAAGAGATAACCATCTCCTTTGTGTTCCTCCCTGTTCCTATTTCATTTCCTCTCACTGACCACGGTCTTACCTTTTATCCACTCAAGGATCGGAAGAGGAATCACTCGATATTACCATGACAACCCTGCAGACGACAGCACTGGTCTGTGTGTGTGTGTGTGAGTGAGTGAGTGAGAGAAAGAGGGTGTGTGTCCTGTCAGTAAAGAGCACTCAAAGCTGAAGTTCCTCCAGCAGCAGGAGAGAGAGAGAGAGAGAGAGAGAGAGAGAGAGAGAGAGAGAGAGAGAGAGAGAGAGAGAGAGAGAGAGAGAGCAACTGACTCCTCCATCTGCTGGATGCTGTAGTGTAACATACTGGCCACCAGGTGCACTGCAGCTCATGAGACGTTACAGCAGCCATTAGGGTTTGAGACGAGAGGGGATTTCTGTTCTGTTCTCAAACTGTTAAATCTCTTCTGACACTGACAACGCCTCTGTCATATACTATGTGTGTGTGTTTGTGTGTGAGAGAGAGGTGTGTGTGTTTGTCCTTAAACCTCGTAAAAGGTCTGACGGATGGCTACTGACAGATCAATGTCTTTGACATTACATAACCCCCCCAAACACATGCACAATCTCACTTTCTTACACCCCCCCCCCCCCCCCCTCCCCCCTTATACACACACACACACACGCACGCCTTCACTCACCCCATCACACAATCTCTTTTATACACAAACACCCTCTTCATCCACCACTGGCCAGCCAATGGACACAGTCTAGATGGTCCTAATCCCTGAAGTTGGAGGGGGTAATCCTTGTGTAATATTAGCAGACAGCTAGTGTTAAGGCCGCTGCTCAGCAAGCATAATGGGGGAGAGAAAAGAGTGGCGATGCTGCTCGGTCAGGGTGGGGTGGTGGTGCCGCTGCTGGTCTTGCTGGCTAGTAATCCCCTCCGTTGCAATGGCCACTTTGTCCTCTGAGTGATTAGTTCCTGCTGTGGGAACAGTTTTATCTGCCCTCAACATCTCATCATCCAGATGCCATTGTCCGTCCGTCCCCCCGTCCCCATCAGCCTGATCTGTTAGAGTGTGTGGAGTTAGGGAGTATTACTGTTGTATAGCACACTGGGATTAAAGGGGCAATCTGCGATTCAAAGAACAACACCGGAGGAATGAGGCTTTTTTTTTATGGCTATATATACACAATTTCTAAAATGGATATACTAATCCCAGATTGCTCCTTTCAAGGGATGAGTTGATTGAACCATATTGAACCATAGCCGTAGTACCAATAATGGTAGTTATGGCAGGAATAGGGCAACTGTATTTTCTTAGCCAGTCTACCGGAACAGAAACTAGTCATGGCAGCAGTTATATCACTGTTTGAAGCATTAGGAGTTTCACAGCTCCAGTGCTGTTGTGTTGACTGGTGACGGTGTGTCCCACTGACTGGTGGCAGTTGGTCCAATCAGCTCCAATGTATGTGTGTCCCCATACAGTCCAAAAAAAGCCCTCCTGTCCCAATCTGTCTTTCCAGCTGTCCCTCTGTGATCCCCTCTCCTCTCCTCTCCCCTTACTGCCCTTCCCTCTCCTCTTACTGCCACTCTTACATCACACAAGGAGGTAATAGGATTAGCTGCTAGCTGCCGCTGGGCTCCCATTTCAGATGAGCTGAGCAGATTATACAGCTTCAGAGTTAGAAACACACACTGCATCAAACCGTACTGACTGACTGACTAGCTGGCTGATGGAATGAGGGACGAATGGGAAGAAGTGGGGGGTGAGCATGTGTGTTTGAGACTAGGGATGTTAACATGAGTTCTCTTCTAAACAAAGTATGCATGAGTTACGGCTTTATTTTCCTCTTGTGTATGTGCGTGCGTTTGTCCCTGAGAATGTCCTCCTCACCATTCTGAATGTGCTCCCCCCTCCCCCTTCTCGTATACCAGATTTAAAGGGAAGAGATTGTCAATAAGTACCCATAATGGGTCAAGGCCATGGGGCTGTAGAAATACTGGATAAAGACGTTTTGTATGCTTCCGGAAGCTTGGTGAGTGTCCCAAATGGCACCCTATTCCCTATATAGTGCCCTATCTTTGACCAGAGTCTTTCAGGGTTGGGTTCAATTCCATTTCAATTGTTGTTGTAATTGCGATCCAATTACGATCTTCTCTCATCGCTGCAATTCCCAACGGGCTCAGAAGAGGCATAGGTCTAGTAATGCGTCCTCCGAAACATGACCCGCCAAGCTGCGCTTCTTAACACCCGCTCGCTTAATCCGGAAGCTAGCCGCACCAATGTGTCTTAGGAAACACCTTTCGCCTGACGACCGAGTCATCTTGCAGCCGCCTGGCACCACCACAAGGAGTCGCTAGAGCATGATGAGCCAAGTAAAGCCCCCCCCAGCCAAACCCTCTCCTGATCCGGACGATGCTGGGCCAATTGTGCGCCGCCCTATGGGACTCCCGGATCGAACCCCAGGCTGTAGTGACGCTGCAACACTGCGTTGCAGTGCCTTGGATCGCTGCACTACTCAAGAGGCCCTTGGTTTATTTTCTGAATTGACTGGAATTGAAATGGAATTGGGACACAGCCGTTGATGTTTACTTAGAAATATATTTTTGGAGCCCACATTGAATACAAAATGTAAAGGAATCCTTGAAGTAATGTAGCCTATCGAAATAATTCCCTTTATAAAACAAACACAACGTTGCGCAATTATTTCATGGTTGGTACATTTTATTGACATAAAGAACTATATAATGTAACTCGATTTGTGAAATCTATCTGATTGTAGCTGTTTGGTTTGAGTTGAAGAGTTTTTGACATCTAGAGGACAAATCTAACTTCTTTAAGAAAGAGCAGATATGATTTGAAAGTAATAGATCACTTTCAGCCCACTTGAAAGTCACAGGTGAATGAAGGTTAGGTTTTACCTCCATTGCCATTTTAAAACGATAGTTCACCCAAATTACAAAAAGGGCGTATTGGTTTCCTTACCCTGTAAGAAGAACAAGATTTGGACACATTTTTTGTCCCCAAAAAATGCACACCTGCTCATTCAAGGGATTTTCTGTATTTTTACTATTTTCTACAATGTAGAATAACAGCGAAGACATCAAAACTACAAAAAAAAAACACATATGGAATCATATAGTAACCAAATAAGTGTTAAGCAAAACACTAGTTTCAACGTCAACAGGCGACTCCGGGATACTGGCCTTCAAGGCAGAAATCCTCTGTCCAGTGTCTGTGTTCTTTTGCCCATCTTAATATTTTCTTCTTATTGGCCAGTCAGATATTGCTTTTTCTTTGCAACTCTGCTTGAAGGCCAGAATCCCGGAGTCACCCCTTCACTGTTGACATTGAGACTGGTGTTTTGCGGGTACTATTTAATGAAGCTGCCAGTTGAGGAATTGTGAGGCGTCTGTTTCTCAAACTAGACACTCTAATGTCCTCTTGCTCAGTTGTGCACTGGGGCCTCCCACTACTCTTTCTATTCTGATTAGAGACAGTTTGTGCTGTTCTGTGAAGGGAGTAGTACACAGCATTGTACGAGATCTTCAGTTTCTTTGCCATTTCTCGCATGGAATAGCATTCATTTCTCAGAACTGGAGTAGACTGACGAGTTTCAGAAGAAAGGTCTTTGTTTCTGGCTATTTTGAGCCTGTAATCGAACCCACAAATGCTGATGCTCCAGATACTCAACCAGTCTAAAGAAGGCCAGTTTTATTGCTTCTTTAATCAGAACAACAGTTTTCAGCTGTGCTAACATAATTGCAAAAGGGTTTTCTAATGATCAATTAGCCTTTAAAATGACAAACTTGGATTAGCTAACACAACGTGCCATTTGAACACAGGAGTGATGGTTGCTGATAAATGTAGATATTCCATTAAAAAAATCAGACATTTCCAGCTACAATAGTCATTTACAATATTAACAATGTCTACACTGTATTTCGGATCAGCTTAGGCTAAGCTGCCTGCCATCCAAGACCTTAACACCAGGCGGTGTCAGAGGAAGGCCCTAAAAATTGTCAAAGACCCCAGTCATAGACGGTTCCCTCTACTACCGCATGGCAAGCGGTACCGGAGTGCCAAGTCTAAAACAAAAAGGCTTCTCAACAGTTTTTACCCACAAGCCATAAGACTCCTGAATAGGTAATCAAATGGCTACCCGGACTATTTGCATTGTGTGCCTCCCCCAACCCCTCTTTTATGCTGCTGCTACTCTCTGTTTATCACATATGCATAGTCACTTTAACTATACATTCATGTACATACTACCTCAATTGGCCCGACCAACCAGCACATTGGCTAACCGGGCTATCTGCATTGTGTCCCGCCACCCACCACCCGCCAAACACTCTTTTACCCTACTGCTACTCTCTGTTATTCAGAGACAGTAGTGGCAGGTAGCCTAGTGGTTAGAGTGTTGGACTTGTAACAGAAAGGTTACAAGATTGAATCCCGAGCTGACAAGGTAAAGAGCTGTCGTTCTGCCCCTGAACAAGGCAGTTAACCCACTGTTCCAAAGCCATCATTGAATATAAGAATTTGTTCTTAACTGACTTGCCTAGTTAAATAAAGGTAAAAAAAGAAGATATATATATATATATATATATCATATATGCATAGTCACTTTAACCATGTCTACATGTACATACTACCTCAATCAGCCCGACTAACTGATGCCTGTATATAGCCTCGCTACTGTATATAGCCTTGCTACTGGTATTTTTCACTGTCTTCTTACTGTTGTTTTTATTTCTTTACATACCTATTGTTCACCTAATACCCTTTTTTAATAAAACATTTCCTAGAAATTGCACTGTTGGTCAGAGCCTGTAAGTAAGCATTTCACTGTAAGGTCTACCTACACCTGTTGTATTTGGTGACATGTGACAAATACACTTTGTTTTGATTTGGAATTTGATGTTCTTTTAAATGGACAGAAAATGTGACCCCGAACTTTTGAATGATACTGTATAAATATATATTTTATTTAAAAAAATCTAGATGGAAAAACGCTTTCAGTGTAAACTTAAATGACTAAAACCAGCTATGAAGTATGTCGAAAAGATCATGGAATAATATTTGAGAACTAACAATCACCAAAAATAAGCTAGGTAGTCCGGGAGGATTTTCCATTCCAAAAACATTACAATTGTTTTGTACTTTTACCCCCTTTTTCTCCCCAATTTCATGATATCCAATTGGTAGTTACAGTCTTGTCCCATCGCTGCAACTCTCCTACGGACTCGGAAGAGGCGAAGGTCGAGAGCCATATGTCCTCTGAAACACAACCCTGCCAAACACAACCCTCCCCTAACCCGGACGACGCTGGGAAAATTGTGCACCGCCTCATGGGTCTCCCGGTCACGGCCAGCTGTAACACAGCCTGGGATCGAACCCAGGTCTGTAGTGATGCCTCAAGCATATTTGTTTTGATATTGTTTGAGCAAAAGACCTAAGCATTAGCCATGGCAAAATGCTAACATTTCTCTACACCAGCAAGATGGGGGCCTAGACTGCTTACTGGGAATTAAAAAATTTGAACAAACTATCCCTTTAACCCCAACACTTCCCCTTGAGAATAATGTGACCTTCATTCCAACATGGCTGGAACATAAATGTGAGGTATTTTGTTATTTGTACCTCCCATGTCTGTCGTACGCGGTGAAAGTGAAATATGTACACGTGTGACCTACAACAAGACTGCTACAGAGCTTCTATGATGGATGTTGTTCTAGGGACGTGTGCGCACGTGTGTGTGCCTTCATGCGTGCATGTCCTAGAGGCCTGTGCTCTCTAGCCTCAGTGTGGCCTGAGGGTAAAGGTCAGACAGAGCTAGCACCACACAGTAAAAAAAAAGACACTTTACTTAATGCTATCTAGGTTTACACAAACAGCACAATGCTACGATAACATTCCCACGGCAGCACGATAACCATTACCGAAACGCATGCATGATAATGTTTTACAGCACAAGCAACATAGCCTTCATGGGGTAGTGTGGCACAATAAACGCTTATGTAAAATAACTTCATAACGTTCACACAACCACGAGAGAACGTTGCCCAATCGTTACTCTAACATCCATGACCATCAGAGACATCAGATCAACATCCAGTCATGATTGATATTTGAGTTGTCAAGAAACATTAATTCGCTGATGGAACGTGATCATTTCAACAAGGTACGGTGAAATGATGCGGAAACAATGTTGACTCAAAGAATTGTGGTCCAGTGGGGTGTGAGGTCAAACAAACAAAATGGCTGCATTCCAGGCTGACTACAATGCAGATCAAATCAAAATGTATTTGTCACATGCGTCGAATACTACAGTGAAATGCTTACTTTCAATCCCTTAACCAACAATGTAGTTTTAAGAAAATACCTAAAAAAAAGTGATAAGAATAACAAATAATTAAGTAGCAGCAGTAAATAACAATAGTGGGTCTATATACAGGGGGTACCGGTACAGAGTCAATGTGTCAATGTGCGGAGACACCGGTGTCGAGGTGATTGAGGTCATTTTTTATTTGACCTTTATTTAACGACGCAAGTCAGTTAAGAACAAATTCTTACTCACAATGACGGCCTACCGGGGAACAATGGGTTAACTGCCTTGTTCAGGGGCAGAATGACAGATTTGTTTACCTTCTCAGGCCGGGGATTCGATCCAACAACCTTTTGGTTACTGGCCCAATGCTCTAACCACTAGGGTTATTAAAGTGGCTATGCATAGATAATAACAGAGAGTAGCAGCAGCGTAGGGGGAGGGGGGTGCAAATAGTCTGTGCAGCTGTTCAGGATTAGCTGTATTAGATGTTCAGGAGTCTTATGGCTTGGGTGTAGAAGCTGTTTAGAAGCCTCTTGGACCTAGACTTGGCGCTCTGGTACCGCTTGCCGTGCGGTAGCAGAGAGAACAGTCTATGATTAGGGTGGCTGGAGTCTTTGACAATGTTTAGGGCCTTCCTCTGACACCGCCTGTTATAGAGGTCCTGGATGGCAGGAAGCTTGGCCCCAGTGATGTACTAGGCCGTACGCACTACCCTCTGTAGTGCCTTGCGGTGGGAGGCCAAGCAGTTGCCATACCAGGCAGTGATGCAACCCTTCAAGATGCTCTCGATGGTGCAGCTGTGAAACCTTTTGAGGATCAAATATTTTCAGTCTCCTGAGGGGTTAGGTTTGTTGTGTTCTCTTCACGACTGTCTTGATGTGCTTGGACATTGCCTTCCAGACCACACTACGCCTGGATAGGTAGTTAACATGAGCTAACCCCATAATGTGACTTAGCAGTCTGATGTCCAACTGTGCGGTCGATGGCGTGGCACACAAACATTGGTTGATGCAATGCAACGGCCACAATGTAGTCGGCCTGAAACATGACCAATGTCATGATATCAGTTGGTTCAGTGAGTCAGTGACTAGCTTACCTATACCATGAATTTGGTTGTCTCTCTCCTGCTTCCTGCTGCTCTGGGAACATTAGTGACTCACACACAGCCCTGTCCTGAAATAAATTCTGTGTGTGTGTGTGTGTGTGTGTGTGTGTGTGTGTGTGTGCGTGTGTGTGTGTGTGTATGTGTGTGACAGTGTGTGTAAACGAGAAGCGTGGGCGTGTATGTCTGTTAGGCAATGGTTCAGTTTCTCTCCACATAAATGTCCACGTGACGTGTGGGACTGAGTGAGTGTGGTTCTTTGACGCAAGACCTTCTGCCCCCTGTAGTTGAGTTACTAACTGAGATCCATGAATGAGACGTCATAGCCAACAGAGAACGTCAGGCACTCATTGAGGAGTGGGCCATACAGAAGAGAGCGATCACATCAAAAACACAACACTAGAGGAATGAAACCTCTGCGTCCCAAATTACACTCTATTCCCTATTTAGTGCACTTCTAGGGCCCTGGTCAAAAGTACTGCACTATATAGGGAAAAGGGTGCCATTTGGGATGCACCCACCGTTCCGTACATGGAAGAGACAAAAGAGAGAGACATTTCCTGTACCTGGTAGATCTGAGTTGCCTCCTCTCTCCACTATGTGATTCCTGTAGAGCGTCTTCAGAACCTTGGCACTGCCGAACCTCTTGAAGCGGCTCTTCAAGTTGTTATAGTACCATTCCAGAGACTGGGTCCTCAATATCCTGGAGAGGAGGAGAAGAAAGAGGGAGAGAGAGAGATAAGGGAGAGAGAGAGAGTCAGTCACAGGTGAAATTAAACATGGCACAGAGTAAAGAGGATGGAGAAAAAAAAGGCACAAAGGAACCGGGGAAAACTTCTAATCGCGGCCGACTCAAACTTTGGCACGGCGTCATGAAATCCATTAAGAAAACGCAACGTTTAATTTGATGCCTTTGTATTACCGTGGCAGAGAGATAACTACAGTTTATCGCTTTCGGGCGACGCTGCGCGTTTCGTGGGAAACACTTTCCCTTGTGAACAGACAAAGTCAGGGAGAGAAAGCTGGCTGTCTTGTTCTCCGTCCATGGGCTGCATCTGAAATGGCACCCTTTTCCCCTACATAGTGCAATAGGGAAACCCATAGTGCTCTGATCAAAACTAGTGCACTATATAGGGAATAGGGTGCCACCTGAGACACAGCCAGCCCCTGGTGTTATGTCACGGAGTCAAGTCAAGCAGTCAACAGTCCCATTCACAGCCCCTCTCCAGCACTTTTATTGGAATAAGTACCTTGTTAACCCGATGATCCAATGCCATTGGAGTGTATTGTGTATGTTTCCGTGTGTATTGACTGTGCATTGAGGGTGTGTGTGTGTCTGTATGTGCATGTGTGTGTATGTGTATGTGTTGTGTGCATGCATGTGTGTTTGGATGCCAAATCATTTTTCACACGGGTTGGTGTATGTGGTGCAAGCTGGTATGTGCTTAAAGGGCGCTAGCTGCTTGTCCAGACCAGACTGCCGTGGTCTGTGTGTTACGTAAGCAGTCATTTATGCTGGAGTGTGTTCTGATTTACAAAACATGAGAAAAGCGCTCGCCTTGCGCCACTGTTGCATCGGATTGCGTGAATCTCTGCCAACTTTGTTTTTAATCTCTCCCAAACCTCCGCCCGCCCTATTTAATTTCACACCAAACCCGTTGTACATACTGTTCACATAATGATGCGCGCACACACACACACACACACACACACACACACACACACACACACACACACACACACACACACACACACACACACACACACACACACACACACACACACACAGTATCCAACAATACAAAGGAGGTCATGTGCAGAAGGACGGGGATTGGCTAATTTTAGACAACAAAAAAAGAAGAGGATATGCTGTATCTATTGGCAATGAATATGAAATATCAAAACATTTGTGTAAAACATTAATTAAAACAAGTGCATAACATTCTAAACAACAGGCTTTCACATTGAGGAGTAAGAATGTTATTCATATGTATCCCTTACGTGTCTATGAAACCCAGATGATGGTTTTGATTGACCAAAACCCATTTTAGTGAGGCTCCCTAGCGCTAAATGACTAACCTAACGATGAGGGGCCAGCTGGATGATAACTCTGGGGCGGCAGGTAGCCTAGTGGTTAGAGCGCTGGGCCAGTAAACAAGAGGTTGCTGGACTGAATCCCCGAACTGACAAGGTAAAACAATCTGTCGTCCTGCCCCTGTGCATAATCTGTTTTGTCATATTATATACACTATCGTTCAAAAGTTTGGGGTCACTTAGAAATGTTCTTGTTTTTGAAAGAAAAGTCAAATTTTTCTCCATTAAAATAACATCAAATTGATCAGAAATACAGTGGACATTGCTAATGTTGTAAATAACTATTGTAGCTGTAAACTGAAGATTTTTTATGGAATATCTACATAAGCGTACAGAGGCCCATTATCCTCAACTGGCAGCTTCATTAAATAGTACCCGCAAAACACCAGTATCAACGTCAACAGTGAAGAGGTGACTCCGGGATGCTGGCCTTCTAGGCAGAGTTCCTCTGTCCAGTGTCTGTGTTCTTTTTCCCATCTTAATCTTTTCTTCTCATTGGCCAGTCTGAGACATGGCTTTTTATTCACAACTCTGCTTGAAGGCCAGTAGTACACAGCGAGGGAGTAGTACACAGCGTTGTACGAGATCTTCAGTTTCTTGGCAATTTCTCGCATGGAATAGCCTTCATTTCTCAGAACAAGAATAGCCAGATAGGTTTCAGAAGAAATGTATTTTGTTACTGACCATTTTGAGCCTGTAATCGAATCCACAAATGCTGAAGCTCCAGATACTCAACTAGTCTAAAGGCCAGTTTAATTGCTTCTTCAGTTTTCAGCTGTGCTAACATAATTGCAAAAGGGTTTTCTAATGATCAATTAGCCTTTTAAAATGATAAACTTGGATTAGCTAACACAGCGTTCCATTGGAACACAGAAGTGATGGTTGTACGCCTATGTAGATATTCCATTTAAAAAATCTGCCATTTCCAGCGACAATAGTAATTTACAACAATAACAATGTCTACACTGTACTTCCGATCAATTTGATGTTATTTTAAATGAACAAAAATATTTCTAAGTGACCCCAAACTGTGGGAGAGAAAGAGATAGAACGTGTGTCTGTGTGTGCCAGGCAGGAGTGAGTGTGTCTCTCTACGCCAACCCGAGACGAACCAGGTACATATAGAGACGGGAGCAATGGGCACGCTGCTAATGGAGGATCCTGAGTGCCCCTGAAGGATGTCGGGTTTTGTAGGCTCTCATCCCTCCATCCCTCCCTCTGTTTTCTGTGTATTTATTATCTATCCTCCTCTCCTGCCAAATGTGGCCGGCTTCCTTAATTCACGCCCGGGGTCATCCATGTAACGGTAATGGCTGCCAAAAGCGAGCGAGAGCGCCCAAATTAAAAGGCCCGGCTGTTTTTTAAATGTACTTATTTTTTAATCCCTGGCTACTTGCTCCTCACTGCCGCCGCACGGTCAAACAGGAAATCAATAAATAAACTAGCAACGGAAGAGAACCAGGGGAGAAATACTAATGACACAAATACTAGTGACACAGAGGTATATTGAACAACAGGAATTGTCCCGTGGGGTGTTTAGTTAAGTGGTAGAGTTAGGCCACACAAAATGACATCAATCTTGCCCACAGCGGAATCGAGTGGTATCCAGGCGGCTACGACGTGAGGCAATTTCACCTCGTTAGGGAAATGTGAACGTGTAATTGTTGATTAAACAGGAGGTTGAGACCTCATTTGTCACATTGCTGTGTGGTGACTTTGGGACTAGAAAAGCCACTGCTATCAGATCCACGCTCATGCATATTTAAGTTCTGAATCAGTGGGCTCAATGTGCAGCAGAGCAGCCCTCCTCTCCCTGCGCCTGTCACTCAAGACAGGTAATGAAACAGACGGGTGAAAATGAATAGTTCAGGTCTGGCATCTGCTCCTTCTCTCCTCCTCCCTGACAGGCTACTTAAACGTCAAGCTATCCACTACACTAACCCTCCAAAAATGAAGTCAGCACAGTAACCCTGTCAAATTAAGTCAGTATATTAACCTCTTCAAATTAAGTCAGTACACTAACCTAACCCTCCTAAATTAAGTCCATACATTAACCGTTTTTGTGAGGAGGAGTATTTTCGGAGAGGGAATTGTTGTGATCTATGGAACATAACATCTTGTGTGTTTATCCGATATGAGGAAGAATCAAAAGTGAGAATTTGGGAAAGTGAAGTGGATAAGGGGAGGAGGTTTCGGTTGGCTGCCCACTGTAGTACAGCAGTTTTGTGCAAATCCATATTCCATAATAAGGATAAGAAATTCCACGTTTCCTGCTCACATGAATAAGGGAGCGGGATTCCTTTGGAGTGTCTCTTCGTCTTTTGGTTTCTTGGTGCAGAATTTGCCTGCATTACTCCCTCCTCACCCCCTTGCCTTGGAGCTTGGGAGGGAAAGGTTCCCCAACCGAAACGTAATATAGTAAACGAAAATACGGGACACTCAAATTAGTATGATACGGTACGTTTGGTATGGTACGTATTCATTTATGGATGTCCTTCACTCATTTCGTATTATACTGTATGTTATGAATTACAATTGGTATGATGTTACATGTTGCAATTCATACATATGTTATGGATTTGCAATACGTATGATATGTTACAAATTCCAATTTGTTGTTATTAACGTTAGTCAGGTGGCTAATTGGCTAACGTTAGCTAGGTTAGGGGCTAGGGGTTTAAGGTTATGGTTAGGGTTAAGTGTTAAATTTAGGGTTAGGAGTTAGGTTAAAGTGTTGAGTTTAGGGGAAGGGTTGTCTAACACGCAAAGTAGTTGCAAAATAGCTCAAACGTAAAGTGGCTGCAAAGTTGCTAAAATGCTAAAGTTGTCCGTGATGAGATTCAAACATTAAACGCCCACCCACCCTCCTTTCGTTTTTGCCTTGAGTAACCTTCTGTCCTATATAACCATACCTAACGTAACATTTTCGTTTACAATGTTACGTCTAGTCTATGAGACCAGGCAGGCATCCCTCCCCCTTCCTCGTCTATCTCGCTCTCTCTTCTCCGATCAATTTGCACATATAAATGCGATTTAAATAAAATATGTATGTGAAGTGCAGAAAAGAAGCCCCTCTGTGGTTCTGCCAAGCTCCCACTTCCCCGGGCAAAAGAAACTATTACCATTATTGACTTTCTGAGGCTTCTAATGAATCAGTGTGCTTTCTGTCAAGGGTGGGTGTGGTGCAGGGAGAGGGGAGGCGAGGGGTGGGGGCTGGGTAAAAACACTGTTTCTTTAACATCAAAGATCAAATAGAATCTCCGATCTGAAACCCTACAGAACATCCCTCTATTTAATGAAAGAAAATGCTGGTGAAAAAAAGCAGGTCTGTGTTTTATGTTTAGTGTCGGAGTTTTGAAGTTTGAGAAGGACATCTTAATGAGTTTCCTGTGAAATGTTTGAACGGTGTTTGTGGGATCTGACCATTTCAATCACAGGATGTGTCAAAACGTCATGGGAAGTTCAAGTTACGTGTCGAAACACGTTCCCCCCCCCTGTCTGTTTAAAAACTAGAAAAAAGTGTGTTTTTGTGTGGGAAAATCTTACAAGAAATGATACACAGACACCCACATTTATTTGCCACTGGGTGGAAATGTAATTCAATAAAACCAATTCCATTTACAGACACAAAAACAAATTAGTCCAGACATCCTTTTAACGTGATTTCAATCATAACTGGACAGCTATAAGCGCGGCACAACAGAAAAGGTGAAAATGGTCAGCATTAGACTATGCATTTCACTAACGAGAGAACATGCAAAACGTCTGATTTATATAAATCCTTATGTAATAATGTTTGGCTCTAAATATACATATCAGAGGTTAGGTCTGAGCCTGGGAGCAGCAGCTATTCATATGAATAAAGTTAAGTGATAAGAATTGTAAATGCTATTATTTAAAAAAATTAAACACAATAATATCATCCTCCCATCTGCCATAATCCCACCCTCCCTCTCGCTCTACTTTGTGTGCGTGTGTGTATATTCAAAGACACAGACAAGAGAGGAGTCCATCACCAACTATTATGAAGCAGTATGAGTTCTCTCAGCATCTCCACTACGTTAAACATTAAAAAAATAAAATTGAATAATTATTGAGTCATTTAGCAGATGCTCTTATCCAGAGTGGCTTTCAGGAGAAATTGGGGTTAGGTGCCTTGCTCAAGATCACATTAACAGATTTTCTTCACCAAGTCAGCTTGGGGATTTGAACCAGCATCCTTTCAGTTATTGGTCCAATGCTCTTAACCATTAGGCTACCTGCCGTCACTAGGTTACCTGTCTGAACGGGAAACCTCAGACACTGACAGACGACCGATAGCTCAACCTCATCCCTAAGAAAGGCATGCGTGCTAAGCCATCACAAGCAGTGGCATGGTCTACTTTAAGGGCCATCATATTAGACCCAGATTTTCTTGTGGCCCTCAATGTAAAGAAAACGTTTCTGGCCACAGATCTGTAGGAGGTCCGGATCGACAAAGTCCACCATGAGAAATATTGCAAACCCTAATCCCCAGAATAGGAATCCCACAACAGACCCAGACAGGGATCAGCACATCATCCTTTCCCCTGAGAAAGGGATACTATCTTGGGCCATCACAGCGGGTGAAGTGGCCTGGCCCTGCTGGTTCACAATAAGAGGTGAACACTTGAAATATCCTTTAATCCAGCGAGCGTGTTCAGTGCAGAGCCCTAACAGGAGAGGCAGGTGAAGAGGTAGATGACAGCAGGCAGACTGAAACAGCACTAAGCCCCTCTAGAAGCTGACCTCCGAGTGTGTGTGTGTAAATATGCGCACGCACACACCCACCCACACATCCCCTGGCCGATTTAGAGGGTCCAGGGTGTTCTGTCTTGCTCATTTAACTCACTTGTGTCTTAAAAAGTCTAAATATAGGAACAGCACATCCTCACTTCTGCTCAGGCACCGCTAGGCAATTCTCTCACTCACCCGAACGCTCATCTTCTCTCTCTCCTTCCTCCCCCCCCCCCCATTCTCCCCCCTCTCCATTGACCCCCTAGCACTGCAACTGGCCATGGCAGCAGCTGAGCGAGCCCTCCCAAATGGCATCCTATTCCCTATATAGTGCACTACTTTTGACCAGTGCCCATATCAGTGCGCGATGGTTCCCCGGCCCATCGTCACTTCCTGTTCAATGCGGAATGAGGGAGAGCTTGGTTTTGTTCTTTTGAAGAGGGTGTTTTTTTGAAAGTGTATTGGAACGTTTTTTAGTAGCTAGCTAACTGTTTAGTTTGGATCCCGCGACGCAGTTGGCATCCGTTGCTGGGACTTCTAGTCTCTGTTCAGTGATCCTGCCGACCAAAGCCGGGCCTCAGAAGCTATTTGGCGTAGCAGTTAGCCTAGCTGCTAGCTAGCTGCCCATCAAGCTAGTGGGATTTTCTTGAGGGCTTGAAACGCAGCCCGCGACATGGTAGTCATTGTGGCTGGGACCACGGATTGTCTCTGGTTTGTGGCTGTCTAGATCCCTGCTGTTTGTTGTTTTCAATCTTCCCTGTGACCTACCCCGTCTGGAACTGTGAGGAGAAACAGCGTAACCTACGTTGCTAGCTACCAAATCAAATCAAATTTTATTTGTCACATACACATGGTTAGCAGATGTTAATGCGAGTGTAGCGAAATGCTTGTGCTTCTAGTTCCGACAATGCAGTAATAACCAACGAGTAATCTAAGCTAAAAATTCCACAACAACTACCTTATACACACACAAGTGTAAAGTGATGAAGAATATGTACATAAAAATATATGAATGAGTGATGGTACAGAACGGCATAGGCAAGATGCAGTAGATGGTATAGAGTACAGTATATACATATGAGATGCGTAATGTAGGGTATGTAAACATTATATGAAGTGGCATTGTTTAAAGTGGCTAGTGATACATTTTTACATCCATTTTTCCATTATTAAAGTTGCTGGAGTTGAGTCAGTGTGTTGGCAGCAGCCACTCAATGTTAGTGCTTAACAGTCTGATGGCCTTGAGATAGAAGCTGTTTTTCAGTCTCTCGGTCCCTGCTTTGACGCACCTGTATTGACCTCACCTTCTAGATGATAGCGGGGTGAATAGTTGTTGTCCTTGATGATCTTTATGGCCTTCCTGTGACATCGGCGATGCTGCGCCTTCTTCACCACTCTGTCTGTGTGGGTGGACCAATTCAGTTTGTCCATGATGTGTACACCGAGGAACTTAAAACTTACTACCCTCTCCACTACTGTCCCGTCGATGTGGATAGGGGGGTGCTCCCTCTGCTGTTTCCTGAAGTCCACGATCATCTCCTTTGTTTTGTTGATGTTGAGTGTGAGGTTATTTTCCTGACACCACACTCCGAGGGCCCTCACCTCCTCCCTATAGGCCGCCTCGTCGTTGTTGGTAATCAAGCCTACCACTGTAGTGTCGTCTGCAAAGTTGATGATTGAGTTGGAGGCGTGCATGGCCACGCAGTCGTGGGTGAACAGGGAGTACAGGAGAGGGCTCAGAACGCACCCTTGTGGGGCCCCAGTGTTGAGGATCAGCGGGGTGGAGATGTTACCTACCCTCACCACTTGGGGGCGGCCCGTCAGGAAGTCCAGTACCCAGTTGCACAGGGCGGAGTCGAGACCCAGGAACAATGGTGGCCCTCTTGAAGCATGTGGGAACAGCAGACTGGGATAAGGATTGATTGAATATGTCCGTAAACACACCAGCCAGCTGGTCTCCGCATGCTCTAAGGACACAACTGGGGATGCCGTCTGGGCCTGCAGCCTTGCATGTTTTAATCATGTCGACTGTAGTGAAGGAGAGTCCACAGGTTTTGGTAGTGGGCAGTGTCAGTGGCACTGTATACCATGACCAAAGACCAAAGCCGGTGGGAGTACCAAATACTGGTGGATTCAACAAATAAAACAATAGACGACCTGACTAGAGAGGTCCAGGACCTGAAGAACAGTTTGCAGTTCTCGCTGGGTCAGCTCGATGAGTTGAAACAGGAAAACGGCAAGATGACATCAATCTGTAAGTCATTGAGAGAGGACATCAGTTCTGTGTGTGAATCCATAAAAACAATGACAGAGAAATCAGATTATCGAGGGACAATCAAGGCGGAACAACATGGCTGTGGACACAATTCCAGAATCTCTACATGAGACCTGGAACGAAGTCTGAGGACAAAGTGAGGGAAATGATCTCTGAGAAATTGAAAATGGACCACAGGAAGATTGAGGTGGAGAGCGCCCACAGGACTGGAAAACCCACCACCGGCACAGGTGACAGGCCCAGGCTGATAGTGGTAAAGTTCCTGAGGTTCAAGGACAAGGTAGGTGAGCCAAGAACATGAGAGGAACATATATCTTCCTCAATGAGGACTATCCTGAAGCTGTGTGCCAGAAGAGGAAATAACTTATCCCAGTCATGAAAGTAAAGTAAAGTTAGTGTGGGAGAGGTGGAAAAACGATTGTTATCGATCAATAATTACAAACTTCCTGGCATTGACAACTTAGATGGTAGTTGACTCTATAGCCACTCCTATCTGTCATATCTTTAATCTGAGCTGAGGAAAGTCTGTCTTTTAATAAACTATTGGAAAAAATGGTGTTTGACCAAACACAATGTTATTTCTCTGTAAACAAATTAACAACAGACATTCAGCATACTTATAAAGAAGGGCACTCAACATGGACTGGACTGACACAAATTACTAATGATTGGTTGAAAGAAATTGATAATAAAAATATGATGGGAGCTGTACTGTTAGATTTCACTGCAGCCTTTGATATTATTGACCATAACCTGTTGTTGAAAAAACTTGTGTGCTATGGCTTTTCAACCTCTGGCATTTCGTGGATTCAGAGCTATCTATATAATAGAACTCAAAAGATTTTCTTTAATAGAAGTTTCTCTAATGTCAAACATGTAACGTGTGGGGTACCGCAGAGCAGCTCTGTAGGTCCTCTACTCTTTTCTATTTTTACCACTGGCATTAAACAAAGCATGTGTGTCCATGTATGCTGATGATTCAACCATATACACATCAGCAACCACAGCTAATGAAGTCACTAAAACCCTTAACAAAGAGTTGCAGTCTGTTTTGGAATGGATGGCCAGTAATAAACTGGTCCTGAACATCTCTAAAACTAAGAGCATTGTATTTGGTACAACTCTTCCTTAAATTCTAGACCTCAGATGAATCTGGTAATGAATGGTGAGGCTGTTGAACAAGTTAAGGAGACTAAATTACTTGGTGTTACCTTAGATTGTAAACTGTCATGGTCAAAACATATAGATTCAATAGTTGTAAAGATGGGGAGAGGTCTGTCCGTAATAAAGAGATTATTTGACACCACACTCCAAAAAGCAAGTTCTGCAGGCTCTAGTTTTGTCTTATCTTGATTGTTGTCGAGTTGTGTGGTCGAGTGCTGCATCTCTTTGTAGATACTATGCACGCCATTCTCTCTTGGCTAAGAGTTGGAGAGAGACTGACTGCATCACTTCTTCTTTTTATAAGAAATGTTGATGTGTTGAGAATCCCAAATTGTTTGCATAGTCAACTTACACACAGCTCTGACACATACTTACCCCACCAGACGTGCCCCAAGGGGTATTTTCATAGTCACACAATTCAAGAAAGGGTACAATATTATACAGAGCCATTATTAAGTGGAACTCCGTTCCATCTCATATTGCTCAAATAAACAGCAAACCTGGTTTAAAAAAGCAACACCTCACGGCACAACGCCTCGCCCCTATTTGACCTAGATAGTTTGTCTGTATGTATGAAATATGTAGGCTACGTGTGCCTTACAAAAAAATGTTTTTATGTAGTTCTGTCCTTGAGCTGTTCTTATCTATTAATCTTCTGTATTGTGTCATGTTTCATGTTTTGTGTGGACAGTAGCTGCTGATTCAGCAAAAGCTAATGGGGATCCTAATAAAATTCCAATACCAATTAGGTTGGCATTTTTTTATTTATATATTTGGGACACATCCCAGGACAGACTGTTTATATTGGGCCCAATCGGAACCTAAATCCATGCAGGTAATATGTATTGAGAGAGCAATTGGATATGAGATTAAAAAAAAGAGAATGGGAATAAAGAAGTCAAAAGCCTCCTTTCAAAGTATCCATCACAGTTGGTCTGGGAGAGGCTGCACATGGTGTGAGATTGTGAGAGCGGTGAGTGTGCGTGTGTACATGTGAAGCGAGCATCTGTTGAAGCGAGCATCTGTTGAAGCAAGCGGTGCAGAACAGCTACAAGGGGACAAAATCGTGAGAAGTTATATGGCAGTAATCTTTTCCGTTGTCCGAGTCTCTTCCCATTAATTCAGTATGTGGCTAATGATAGCCACGGGTAACGCTATCCTTGTTTAGAGCAATGACATCTATTGAGGCGAGCACAGCAGCAGCTGAAGACACAGGTGTCTGAGGAAGAAAACAAATCAATGGCCACTCCAAGCACATTTATAAAAGAACTAGCATGACCATGCTAATAATACAACATTCTAGTCAATCATTAAGTGGGAGTAGGTCAAAATAAATGGAAAAAACTATCCACCAAATCTATTCATTTTTAAAATGTTGACTACTTCTCCTTGTCAATGTCATACATCCTATGGGAAAATAATGTTCTTGTATTCAAACATATAATGTCGGCCCCTGGGTCGTTTGTTTCGCCCGGGCAAGAAAAGGTTGAAGACCCCTGCATACCTGTCTCTGACCTTGCATTGTACCAGTGGTGCAATGTAGCTCAGAGTTAGAAGGCTATTGCTGTGTTAGAAAATGGCCATCCTCTTACTGAAACCTAACACCTTAGCCGGAAAATGTAACTGGCTGAAAATGAAAGGATTTGAGATGACATAAATGCCAGGCTAAAAAGGCTTCAGATTCCTCGAGAAGGAGATCCATGCCGTGTGGAAATCCCCATAAGAACAACCCAGTCACAAGCCCAATGCTTTGACGCAATGTCACCTTGCTTGTTTCATATATGGCACACCTAAAGGTTCTATATGGAACCCACAAGCTCAGGTGCTTGTGGAGGCCAGGTCATTTGATGCAACACTCCATCACTCTCCTTCTTGGTCAAATAGCCCTTACACAGCCTGGATGTGTGTTGGGTCATTGTCCTGTTGAAAAACAAATGATAGTCCAACTAAGCACAAACCAGAATGGATGGCGTATCGCCTCAGAATGCTGTGATAGCCATGCTGATTAAGTGTGTCTTGAATTCTAAATAAATCACTGACAGTGTCACCAGCAAAGCACCCCCACACCATCCCACCTCCTCCTCCATGCTTCACAGTGGGAAACACACATGCGGAGATCATCCGTTCACTTACTCTGCGTCTCAAAGACACGGCGGTTGCAACAGAATAAAGGACAGATTTCCACCGGTCTAATGTTCATTGCTCGTGTTTCTTGGCCAAAGAAAGTCTCTTCTTCTTATTGGTGTCCTTCAGTAGTGGTTTCTTGGCAGCAACTCAACCATGAAGGCTTGATTCAGGCAGTCTCCTCTGAACAGTTGATGTTGAGATGTGTGAAGCATTTATATGGGCTGCAATTTCTGAGGCTGGTAACTAATGAACTCATCCTCTGCAGCAGAGGTAACTCTGGGTCTTCCTTTCCTGTGGTGGTCCTCACGTGATCCAGTTTCATCATAGCGCTTGATGGTTTTTGCAACTGCACTTGAAGAAACTTTCAAAGTTCTTGACATGTTCCCGGATTGACTGACCTTCATGTCTTAATGTAATAATGGAATGTCTTTTCTCTTTGCTTATTTGAGACGTTCTTGCCATAATATGGACTTGGTCTTTTTTCCAAATAGGGTTATCTTCTGTCTACCACCCCTAACTTGTATACCACCCCTGATTGACAACTGATTGGCTCAACTGCATTAAGAACAAAATAAATTCCAAAAATGTACTTTTAACAAGGCACACCTGTTAATTGAAATGCATTCCAGGTGACTAACTCATGAAGCTGGTTGAGAGAATGCAAAGAGTGTTCAAAGCTGTCATCAAGGCAAAGGGTGGCTACTTTGAAGGATCTCAAATATAAAATAGATTTGGATATGTTTAACACTTTTTTGGTTACTACATGATTCCATGTGTCATTTCATAGCTTTGATGTCTTCACTATTATTCTACAATGTAGAAAATAGTAAAAATTAAGAAAAACCCTTGAATGAGTGGGTGTGTACAAAATGTTGACTGGTACTGTATATGTTGGGGTCAATGGAGGGTGGATAAAGTTAATGGAAAGTTAATGAGTGGGGAAGGGGGAGTTCAGAAAGTTTACATTCTGTCAAAACATGGTATTGCTAAATCTTATGGCTCCTAAGGAGGCAGGCAACTGGCAACAGTCTGGTTTCAGTCACTGATAAGGTAGGACAGCCGTGGATTAGGGAGGAGTAGGGAATTCGGCCCGAGGTCAGGTCAGATGAAGTGAGAAGGAACAGTCCTATCCCACACACATATACAGTACATCCACACCCATGAAGGTTCTGCCATGAGGCAGGGCCATGACCACACCAGTGAGAGGAACCAATTAAGTTCCTGACTAGCAACAGCAATGTACTGGCTGTCTAGATGTGCAAGGAGTTGACTCCGCTTAGTAGGAGGGTATAAATATGTGCTTGTGTAAACATGTCTTTGTAGCCGTATGACCCAGTGGCTGAATAAACTTGGTTTGAGCTTTTTCCAGTTGTCCGTGAGTCTTTGTTCAGAACCTATCTGTTTGTTCAGAACCTATGAGTATGTAGGACATACAGTCGGGAACAGCATATACCTACCGCGTAGACACGTAATGACACCTGCAGAGAGGGTAAAACATTCAGGGATAGAGAAAGTGTAGATACCATTGGAGCAAAACTGTGAGAGCGAGAAAGAGAGAAAGAGAGAGAGGTGGGTAGGAAAAAGAGAGCGAGATGGAGAATTGAGATTGTCTATCTATATTACAGAGAGAGGTCATGGCGACAATATCACACACCCAGACAGTCTTCTATTTATTCCAGACTCCTATTTATAGAAGCCTCTTTTCCCTGCCACCATAATTCCCAGTGTGTGTAATCCTTGAGGATCGATGTTCAAATGGAGAGAGAGAGAGAGTGTCCGTGCGGCCGCAGCAGTCAGCTATCTTTCATCTCCTGGGCTGCAGTTCCTTCAAGTGTTCTCTCTCTGCCCTGGCTCACTCCGCGGGTAACAAACCATTTCTATTTGCCCTTTGAAGGCAAGTCTTTGCCTGATAAGCCAGCCGACCAGCCAGCCGGCCAGCCAGCCGGCCAGCCAGCCGACCAGCCAGCCGACCTGTCGGGCCAAAAGCGGTTTCTCCCCAGAAAGGGAATATCTAGGGTAGTTATGCTGGATGGGAGGTGGCCCCAGAAATGAAGGGTGAATCAACCTCTATCAAAGCATCCAAACACGGTCTTTTAGCTACTACTAACAGGCTAAACTTTTAAACTCTGAAATATGGCATATCAATTGGCAGCACCACATCACCGTTTAAAAGGCCCTAAAACGAGACAAAGATCAACTGTGAGAGAGCAGAGGCTGTCAAATCAAACAGAGATGACACTGAGGAAGTGGAGCGCTGCTTCCTGAACCCCAAGGGCATGATGGGGAACTGTCAGTGAACTTCCTGTGAGGCTTCCTGTGTCACATAGTGGAAACGCTCTTCAAAACAACTGTGGGGTGTCAGGGACGCTCTCTTGCAGTTTGAAAACGCTGCTGATTTGAGTCCTATAGTGTTTTTTTTTATTTTTAAAGGGCAGTAAAATTCCACCCTCATTTATCAAACCCACGACCATCAGGGTTGTAACGTGTGAATGCTGCCGGTAGTGTAATATGGAAAAGTGTGTGTGTGTGTGTGTGTGTGTGTGTATGTGTGTGCGTGCATGCACATGAGTGTGTGTGTGCACGTCTCCCATCAGAATAATTCTTCCACGCTTGTCACCCTAAGGCCACATTCTCCAGTCACTTCAGTGCATTTTACATCAGGCTGCCTTGCCAAAAACGGGGCCATAAACTCAGGCATCACTGCAGCCCGGCCAATTAACAAACCAATGAATGGCCCCTTCTCCCAAACAAGCCCCTAGCCTCCCGAGCCCCTAGGGGTCAGTTTCCTCCAAGTTACAGACACAATGCAAGCCACAAGACAAAACACTTCAGCGGCCATCTCTCTCTCTCTCTCTCTAACTATCTTCCTCCTCCCTGTGAATGATCCCAAACCACAAAACAAAGTTCTCTGGAGATCTGTATAATATATCTGCAGTATATGAATAGGGAATTATCTGCAGTATATGAATATGCAAAAAAAGAAGGAATATTAATTTATACAACATGGACAGTGAATTCAAGCTCCAATGTTCTCTGTAGGTATGTCCCAAAATGGCACCCTATTCCTATGTCGTTTTACTACTTTTTGGGTAGTAGTGCACTATACAGGGGATAGGGTGTCATTTGGGATGCGAACTGTGTCCGATAAAGACATACAACAAGCTCATTCCATTTCCTGTCCGGCTCTAACTCGTCCATAAGACAGCAGTCAGTCAGAGAGACCTAACACATCAGTCTGTCTGCTTTGGCCCATGTCCTGAGCTGTGCTGACAAGCCAGAAACGCAGCACACTTCAGCATGCCACTAGTGTGTGTGTGTGTGTGTGTCCCTCGGGCAGTGTGTGGTAGCGCCCCAAATGACACCCTATTCCCTATATAGTGCACTACTTTTGACCAGGGCCCCTAGTGTACTATGTAGGGAATAGGGTGCAATTTGGTAACTAACCTACCTGTCAGGCCAGAGAGTCAGTCTGGTTTATTCACTACTCACTCAGCTCAACAGACGGAGAGACTGGGAGAGACAGACCAGGATGGATCAGTGACTACACGAGACAAGCTGTAGATATCACACATATTAACAACTCACTTTCCCTGTTACTCTCTCTCTCTCTCTCTCTCTACATCTGTGCAAATAGAACAGTGTTACATATTTGGTTGAATCTCCAGGAGAACATTAGGAAGTCCCGGTTGACATCACGTGCGCATCCTCCCCTTCTGTTGCTCTTTCTCTGCAAAGAGAGTCATTATGAGAGGACTACCCGTGTTTGATTGACATTGAATCCCAATTCATGTCTCAATAGACATCACATGCATGTAAGTTTATATAGCTGTTTCGTACGCTGCCTCAAAGGCCTCTCAGCCCTGAGGTCAAAGGCCTCTCTCTCTCTCTCTCTCTCTCTCTCTCTCTCTCTCTCTCTCTCTCTCTCTCTCTCTCTCTCTCTCTCTCTCTCTCTCTCTCTCTCTCTCTCTCTCTCTCTCTCTCTCTCTCTCTCTCTCTCTCTCTCTCTCTCTCTCTCTCTCTCTCTCTCTCTCTCTCTCTCTCTCTCTCTCTCTCTCTCTCATTACATAGGCAGCTATTTTCAAACCAGAGGTGCATTCAACAAGGTAAATAGTTTGCGAGCGGTAGCTAACAGAAGCTTACGAATTCCATTTGTTTTGTGATTACGCTCTCCGCAGCCGATGTGAGTAAGACCTTTAAACAGGTCAACATTCACAGATTACCAGGACGTGTACTCCGAGCATGTGCTGACCAAATGGCAAGTGTCTTCACTGACATTTTTAACCTCTCCCTGACCAAGTCTGTAATACCAACATTTTTTAAGCAGACCATCATAGTCCCTGTGCCCAAGAACACGAAGGTAACGTACTTAAATGACTACCGACCCGTAGCACTCACGTCTGTAGCCATGAAGTGCTTTGAAAGCCTGGTCATTGCTCACATCAACACCATTATCACAGAAACACTAGACCCACTCCGATGTGCATACCGCCCCAACAGATCCACAGGTGCAATCTCTATTGCACTCCACACTGCCCTTCCCCACCTGGACAAAAGGAACACCTATGTGAGAATGCTATTCATTGACTACAGCTCAGCGTTCAACGCCATAGTGCCCTCAAAGCTCATCACTAAACTAAGGACCCTGGGACTAAACACCTCCCTCTGCAACTGGATCCTAGACTTCCTGACGGGCGCCCCCAGGTGGTAAAGGTAGGTAACAACACATCTGCCACATTGATCCTCAACACGGGGGCCCCTCAAGGGTGCGTGCTCAGTCCCCTCCTGTAATCCCTGTGCATGGCCAGGCACGACTCCAACATCATCATTAAGTTTGTCGATGAGTGGTAGGCCTGATCCCCAACAACAACGAGACAGCATATAGGGAGGAGGTCAGAGAGTGCACAACAAAACCTATTCCCCCTTAGGAGACTGAAAAGATTTGGCATGGGTCCTCAGATCTACAAAAGGTTCTACCACTGCACCATCGAGAGCATCCTGACGGGTTAAATCACTGCCTGGTATGGCAACTGCTTGGCTTCCGACTGCAAGACACTACAGAGTGTAGTGCGTATGGCCCAGTACATCACTGAAGCCAAACTTCCTGCCATCCAAGACCTCTATACCAGGCGGTGTCAGAGGAAGGCCCTAAAAATTGTCAGACTTCAGCCACCCTAGTCATAGACTATTCTCTCTGCTACCGCACAGCAAGCGGTACCAGAGCTCCAATTATACAGTAGGTCCAAGATGCTTCTAAACATTCTATCCCCAAGCCATAAGACTACTGAACATCTAATCAAATGCTACCCAGACTACTTGCATTGCCCCCCCCCCCCCCCCCTTTACGCTGCTGCTACTCTGTTATTATCTATGTACAAGTCACTTTAATAACACTACCCACATGTATATATTACCTCAATTACCTCGACTAACCGGTGCCCCGCACTTTGACTCTGTACCAGTACCCCCTGTATATAGCCTCCCTATTTTACTGCTGCTCTTTAACTATGTTACTTTTGTTTATCATTTTTTTAGGTCATTTTCTTAAAACTGCATTGTTGGTTAAGGGCTTGTAAGGAAGCATTTCACTGTGAAGTCTACACCTGTTGCATTCGGCGCATGTGACAAATACAATTTGATTTGATTTAACATTCGCCAACATAGCCAACAGTCTGAGATGGTAGTGCTGAAGTGCATTTCCTACGGTTGCGTTCTTAGAGGCAAAGAGTAAACACGTAGTTTAATCCTGTTAGAAATCGTGACAGATTAAGAAAACGCAGGGCTAAAATAAGGATGTTTGGGAGGAGGATTGTGGTAAAGTGAGATATGGAGACTAGTTTGTGTGGGTGGGAATGCGTCGGCTCTGTTCTGTGTTTAGTCTGCTTGCGAATGAAACAAATAAATCAACGGAGGGTCCTCGTGGCACGAGGCTTGCTCTCTGATCATTACAATACTAATTGAACAATCGTTCGAAAAAATGGAGGGATACGTCTGGGAAGCCACGCTGATCAAGGTACTGTCGTTAAAAAGCATGTACTTAGCAGATTTCCTATAAACACTTCTGATGTCAAATGTAAATTGAAAATCAATAGGACAAAGCAGTGCAAAATTACTTATTCTAACATGTTAAATCAAAACTGATACACTGCATCAACACCATGATGTGACACTGTCTGAATTATGGCATTAGAGAACCTCATTATGCCTTCGGTGTGCATGACTTATTGC